>NC_059427.1:4084269-4266769 GCF_021028975.2 Sphaerodactylus townsendi
GGAAAAGCTTCAGATGGAGAGTGAGTCTTACTTCCCATCAATGGATTCATACTGGGGAGAAACCATATAAATGCCAAGAGTGTGGGAAAAGCTTCAGTTGGAGAGAGAGTCTGATTTCCCATCAAAGAAGCCACACAAGGGAGAAATCATATAAATGCCTGGAGTGTGGGAAAAGCTTCAGGTGCAGAGCGAGTCTTACTTCCCATCAATGGATTCATACTGGGGAGAAACCATTTACATGCCTGAATTGTGGAAAAAGCTTTGCTGTTCATGAAAGCCTTACTTCTCATCAAAGGATTCACACAGGGGAGAAACCATTTAAATGCCAAGAGTGTGGGAAAAGCTTCGGTTATCGTACAAGTCTTCTCTACCATCGAAGAATTCACACAGGGGAGAAACCATATAAATGCCAAGAGTGTGGGAAAAGCTTCAGATGGAGAGTGAGTCTTACTTCCCATCAATGGATTCATACTGGGAAGAAACCATATACATGCCTGGAGTGTGGAAAAAGCTTTGCTGTTCATGAAAGTCTTACTTCTCATCAAAGGACTCACACAGGGGACAAACCATTTCTTAGAATCATAGAGTTGGAAGAGACCATCAAGGGCCATCAAGTCCAACCGCCTGCCATACAGGAACACACAATCAAAGCACTCCTGACAGATGGCCATCCAGCCTCTTTTTAAAAACCTCCAAAGAAAGAGACTTCACCATGCTGCGAGGTAGTGCATTCCACTGTTGAATAGCCCTTACTGTCGGGAAGTTTTTTCTGATGTTTAGGTGGAATCTCTTTTCCTTCACCTTGAACCCATTATTCCTGGTTCTCGTCTCTGGAGCAGCAGAAAACAAGCTTGTTCCCTCACTGACATGACATCCCTTCAAATAACTAAACATGGCTATCATGTCACCTCTTAACCTTCTGTTCACCAAGCTAAACATACCCAGCTCCCTAAGTCTCTCCTCGTAGGGCATGGATTGTAGACCTTTTACAAATTTGGTTGCCCTCCTCTGGACACATTTTAGCTTGTCAATATCCTTCTTGAATTGCGGTGCCCAGAACTGTACACAATATTCCAGGTGAGGTCTAACCAATGCAGAATAGAGAGGTACAATTACATCCCTCGATCTAGACACTGTACTCCTATTGATGCATCCCAGAATTGCATTCGCTTTCTTGGCTGCCGCATCACACTACTGACTCTTGTTCAGTTTGTGGTCTACTAAGACTCCCAGATCCCTTTCACAAGTAGTGTTGTCAAGCCAGGTGTCACCCATACTATATCTGTGCATTTCATTTTTTCTGCCTAAGAGTAGTATCTTAGATTTATCTCTGTTGAAAGTCATTTCGTTTGTTTTGGCCCAGCTCTCTAATCTGTCCAGGTCATTTTGAATTCTGACTCTGGGGTATTAGCTACCCCTCCTAATTTTGTGTCATAATGCTACCTCCTCCTCCTTTCCTATTTGATCTGTTTCTCTGAAATAGGTTATACCCTTCAATTCTTATGTTCCAATCATGAGACTCATCCTACCAGGTTTCAGTGATACCTATAATATCATATTTGTTTTGCTGTGTGAAGAGTTCGAGTTAATCTTGTTTATTTCACATGCTCTGTTCATTGGTGTAGAATGGCAAGAGTGTGGGAAAAGCTTCAGTTATTGTTCATGCATTATCTACCATCAAGGAATTCACACAGGTCAGGAACTATTTAAATGCCTGGAGTATGGGGAAAGCCTCAGTAGTTGTAGAACCCTTACTTCTCATCAAATAATTCACACAGGAGAGAAATTATATACGTGCCTGGAGTATGGGGAAAGCCTTGGTACTCACAGAACTCTTACTTCTCATCACAGAATTTATATAGGGAAGACAGCAAATATGTGTCCGGAATGTGGGAAAGGCTTCAGTTACTATACAACCTATAAATACCACCAAAGAGTTCACAGTGAGAATAAACATCAATCATGTCTACAATGTGGAAAAAGCTTCAGTATGAGTGAGCACATTACTTCCAATGAAAGAATTCACACAGGGGAGAAACCGTATAAATGCCTGGAGTGTGGAAAAACCTTCTCTCAGAGTTCCAATTTTACTTCACATCAAAGAATTTACACAGGGGAAAAGCTATATAAATGCCTGGAGTGTGGGGAAAGTTTCAGTGATTGTATTCTTCTCATTACTTCTTACTTCTCATTAAAGAATTCACACTGAAAAGAAACCATATAAATGTCTGGAGTGTGGGAAAAGCTTTACTCGGAGTAACAAACTTACTTCCCATTCAAGAATTCATACTGGGGAGAAGCCCAAATGCCTGGAGTGTAGGAAAAGTTTCCGTGATCATAGAAACCTTACATCTCATCAAAGAATTTATACTGGGGAAAAATCATATAAATGCCTGGAGTGTGGGAAAAGCTTTTGATGGGATAATCAGGTTACTTACCACCAAAAAATTCACACAGAGAAGAAATCATAGAAAAACCTGAGGTATATAAAAAGAGCGGGAGCCAAACAGCTACAGATACTCCAAAGTCAGACCAAATTCAAAGAGTAGAATAGCTGCTAATCTCTAAACAAATGGACATGATGGCGATGAAATAAAAAATGGAACACATATACAAAGTGGTTGGGGAGATAACAGAAATAAAGAGCGACATTAAATGACTAGCTACTGTCTTAAAAAAAATTCGCAGAGTCTAAGACAATGGTTGGAGTCAATGGCTGGAGTCAACCAGAACGATGCATCGTCAAGCAGAGAAAGTTCTTTTGCTGCATATGAAACACAGGGAATGTACATTAAGGATACATGCTATGCCTGAAAAGAATAGTGATCTTATAAATTACTTTACTGTAGAACTCGGGAAGATTATGTCTCTTTCTGTTGGAGAAATGGATCCTATGGTGGGTAAAAATATCGTGTAAGATCAGGCAGGAAAAACTAAGAATCTCCCCCAAGATTATGTATTTGACACAAGGATCTCTTAAAGAGGAGAACCTTCACATGTATTGTAAAAAGAAGATGTAGTTTCACAATCAAGATTTAATTTTAATGAGAGAATCATGTAAGGTCAGGCAGCAAAAACTAAGACTCTCCCCCAAGATTGTGTTATGTATTTGACACGAAGATCACTCAAAGAGGAGATCCTTTGCATTCATTGTAAAACGAACATGCAGTTTCAATATTAATCAAAAAGAAGGATTACAAATTTTCCTACAGATGCTATGAAAGAGAAGAGAATTTCTTTTTGATGGCTGTTGATAGAGAGATTGTGTTTTTGATGGCTGTTGATAGAGAGATCCTTTTTATGGGGCCTATCAGAGGATTACAGATTTCAAAATGCAAGACAGTTCTTTAATGAGAACAAGGAACAACTTCAGACAATTTGAAAGTGTTGCTTGCTTCCTTTTTTCTTATCTTGAGTCAGAGTAGGAGAGAGTAATAAAACACCAAGGATTAAATTGAGAATTAGGAGGGGTAGGAGGGACTGATAGAAAAATTAGACGTGTGAGGTGGATAAAGAATCAGGATTTGGAATAATTATAAATTTAGAAACAGTTTTATAATGGTTTGATATAATACAGGGGCATGCATGTTAGGAGAGAGAAAAATAGGTAGTGATGAATCCTAAAGTGAAAAATGTATATTGGTATAGTATTTCATTCTAGTGTTGTAACAAAAAGGATGGGGAATGAATAAGAGAAACTGGTATAAAAATAAAAGGGATTGGGTACTTAGAAATGTTAGGCTTAAGGTGAGGGCAGGATGGGAGCCAATTAGTTTTTCTTTTGTCTACTCTTTTATTCTATTCTGTTACCTGTTAATAGCCACAGTATGGGCTAAGAGTCATTTTTTCAGGGGACAAAGGTTGACACTATATATTTTATGCCTTTTTTCCTACACTGAGCCAAGGTGGTGTAGTGGTTAAGAGCAGGTGCCCTCTAATATAGAGAACCCGGTTTGATTCCCTGCTCCGCTACGTGAGCTGTGGACACCTGTCTGGTGAATCAGATTAGCTTGTGTACTCCAACACGTGCCAGCTGGGTGACCTTGGGCTAGTCATGGCTCTTTGGAGCTCTCTCAGCCCCACCCACCTCACAGGGTGTTTGTTGTGAGCAGGGAAGGCCCCTCTCAAAGTCCCTTTGAGTCTCCTACAGGAGAGAAAGGGGGGATATTAATCAAAACTCTTCTTCTTATGTAGGGTGGCAGGTCCACCAGTCTTGTAGTTGTTGTATAGTTAACAAAAAATTAATGTATATATATTAAAAATAAAAGTTACACTTGATCTCCAGGCCACAGAGACCAGTTCCACTGGAACAAATGGTGGCTCAAAGGGCAGACCCTGTATCATCACATCCCTGTCAATCTCCTTCCGCTACCCAAGCTCAGCCCCTCCAAGCTTCACTCCCAAATCTGGAATTTCCCAAGTCAGAGCTGGCAAGCATGCATGAACGTGTCAGTGTCCAAGTCACACCCCATTGCTCATTTGAATCTGAGCAACTGGTAAGAGCAGGTATGGCAGCCCAACGACAAGCCCACCTGTACTCCTAGCAATCATCTAGCTCCCAACAAAACACAACACAGAGTCCACATCTACCACATCTCAGCTTGGTGCCCTTATCACCTACTCTATTGAGCACAGGCAATAATAAAATCGTGAATCATAGTACCGGAATGCAGTCAGGGAGAATCTGCCTGCCATTTCCCTGTGGTTTTTGCGTGTTGCACATGTGCAGCTACACAGGTACTGCCAATCGCATTGTGGGACAATCAGGATGGCTGCGGGGTTTCATTTCCGCATCCCTATTGCTACGTGTGTGTTGCAGGAAATTAAAAAAGAGAGAAGCGTCTCTGTGCAAAGGGCTAAAGCAACCTGGATTGTTTCCATGGGCTCCAATTGCTGCCTGCATGGCTCGCATGTAAACAAGAAAAAGGAAAAAGGTTCCTTTATAACAACTGAAACCCGTTATACATTTGCTGTGCAAAATCTATGATAGATTTACCGGGACGTAGGTATAGATTTTTAATGCGGGGGTTTGGGGGCGGGGCCTCCCCACCCCCACCAACTGGGCTCCCAGCCAGCAACCCCTTCTGCCCTCCCCTCTGGGCAGAGGCGTAGCTAGGGAAAATGGAGCCCAGTGTAAAATCTGAGTTTTGCACACACACACACCCATGGGCAGCCGCTGTGATGCAGGAATCCATCCCCAAACAGCATCACTTTCAATGGTGTTTAAACTAGGGACCCCAGATTCTCCTTTTAAATCCACCTTAAAGGGAGAATCTGGGGTCCCCAGTTAAAACAACATTGAAAGTGATGCTGTTTTGGGGTGGATTATCCCCCTCCCTGAAACAGCATCACTTTCAATGTTTAAACTGGGGACCTCAGATTCTCCCTTTAAATCCATGCCGAAGGGGGTAGATTTAAAAGGAGAATCTGGGGAAATTTGGGAGGTGCCTGCTGTCAGGGGTGCAATTGTTAAGCTAGCAGCACCAAACTTTCAAGGTATATTTAGGAGACTCTCTTAATGATACCACCCAGGTTTGGTGAAGTTTGGTTCAGGGTCCATAACTTTGGACCCTCAGGTGTAGCCCCCATTGTATATTAGCTCCCATTGCAAACAATGGGGGATGGGACACCCCCTTTGGGAGTCCATAACTTTGGACCCCCTGAACCAAACCTCACCAAGCCTGGGTGTATCATCAGGAGAGTCTCCCAAAAAATCCCTGAAATTTTGGTGCTGCTAGCCTAAAAACTGCGCCCCCTGCAAGCCAAAAACCAAAAAAAACTTTTAAAAACCACAAACAGGGTTGGAACTTCAGACATGTAATGGGGGGGTTGAACCCGAGAAACCCTCCTTACCTATGTCCTTGATGATGGATCTGTAAGACCTTAAAATTCTTCACAGAAATAGGTTTTTTTCTCATACCAAAATATCTTTGCTTAGATCATTAAGCTGTCCCCCTCCCATCATTCACTGACCCAGTGTAAATGCAAATGTGCTGCCACATATTTATTTTTTTACATTTATACCCCACCATATCTCTATGACTCAAAGTGGCTTATAATAAAACGATCAATAAATACAATATTCTATCAAAATAAACATGTAAAACAGCATAAAGACAGAAATGTTAAAAAATAGATACACAGCGTAAAAAACACAACCCAACATGAGAGCACTAAAAACTAGAATGCTCATGCCACATCCGGACCGGAAATGATTTAAGAAAGGAAGGGGGGTCTGGCCAGCCAGCCGGCTGGACAGAGAAGGCCCAGCAGAACAGGTGTGTTTTACAGGCCTTGCGGAATTGCAACAAACTCCGCAGGGCCCAGATGTCACCAGGAAGAGTGTTCCACGGGGCCGGGGCCATAAAAGCCCTGGTGTGTTGAAGCCAGCCAAACAGTTCTGGGGCCCGGGACCACCAGCAAATTCCCCTCTGTGGACCGGAGGGGTCTCCGAGGGCAATACAGGGAGATGTGGTCATGCAGAGATGGTCTTTAAATATATTTTCATATAGTGCATTGGCAGCAGGCAAGGTTTTTTCCCCTGTAAGTGCTACGGAAAGAAAGAATACACTTTGTGAAGGGAGGTTAATGTACCTAAATAGCCTAAAGTAGGCTACACCCTGCCAGGATGGCTGAGGCTAACATGATCTCATCAGGTGTAAGATGCTAAGTCCTGATTATTCCTTAGATAGGAGACCACTAAGGATGTCCAGTGTTGAAACAGAGGCATTCAGTGGCAAACCACCTCTGAACATGTTTTTCCTTGAAAACCCCAGAGGTTTGAGTACGATTTGATGTCACCTTCCACTGCCACTAAAATAGTCTGCTGAAGAAAAGTCTGCTACAGAAAAGTCAAGAAAAAGAAAATCCTTCTGTCAGCTGTCAGGAATTGCAAAGTATGACAACAGATGGGGCCTCCTCTGGGTCAAGGAGCACAGCTCCGCTTTACAATATCAGCCTAGCATGAGGTTCCAATCTGTGAGCTACTCCCTCTGTGTTTTAACAACAGTGATTCATCATACTGGCCTTTGCAGGTATACAACATTGCTGACTGTCCCAGGGTAACAAACTGGAAGTGTTGTTAAACATCCAGTATAGATAAGAATGCTGTCTGCTCTTCTACTCGCCTGCAAGGAGGAACACAGCTAACATGGAAAAGCAATGCAGAACAATAAAAACAAAGAGATAATGAAGAAAGACTGTTCATTCCTGGCTGGTAAAATCGACAGGATGGGGTGGGGGGGTGGGGGAGATGCAGTAGGGGAAGGGTGGGACTTCAATGCCATAGAGTTCACCTTTTAAATTGGCCATTTTCTCCAGGTGAAGTGATCTCTGTCTCTTGGGAATCAACTGTAATAGCAACAAAACTCCAGCCCCCACCTGGAGGTTGGCAATTCCAAGTGAGGCCCTAATGGTGATTCTGCCTCTGAGTTCAGCTAATAGGGTTTTTATTTTCCCAAGAGCTGAGCTCAGTGCAGATCCCTAGTTGGCAGCACAAATTACATAATGCGTCACAATCACTTCAGCATTGGAAGGGGAAATGAACACTCAGGAAAATCAACCCCCATGTAGGGATCTCTTTCCTAAGGCTTCCAAGACCCTGTGATGACCTGTTAGCATTTCAGCACTTCCCTTGTCAATAGGCCCATTCTCTGAGCCGACCAATAAAATATATGGGAAAGGGTACCCATGGTGAAACAACTTAGGCCTTCTAAACAGTGCTCACACCTCAGAGGTCAAAATGCTGGTGGCTATATTATACTTCTGCTTCCCCAGATATCTTTCTGCTCTCTTCCTAAAAGTGCAGAAGTGCCAGGACCTTATTCCACCTGTTTCCCTGAGTATCCCACAGCCGACACCAAATGTCACATACAATTTTGTGAAGACTATTGTTGGGGCAAAGGGGCAGATGGGGCCAGATGATCTTATTTCAAGGAATAAGAAGGAAAGTCATATGGATTAAAAACTGGTTGAGAAACAGGAAGCAAAAGGGGGGGGTCGTAAATGGAAAGTTCTCACAATGGAGAGATGTAGGGATGGGTGGGGGAAGGGGCTGATGGGAATTGTAGTTCCTGAACATCTGGAGAGCCGCAGGTTCCCTACTCCTGAGCTAGAAGATTCCTGCAGCAGGATGGAGAGGCAGATTCTAGGCTGAGACTGAAGTCACCTATTCTGCCATTGTTCCATTTGTATGTTATGGCCACAGTTATTGCTCCCTGGCGTCATGCACTCTTTCACTCCTTCTGGTGCTGTTTCAGATTTCAACAAGAAGTCAGGTGTGTGATCACCTTTTGTACCTATGTCACAGGGTTATTGTGTGGATGAAAAGGAGGAGAGGAGACTTAATGTAAAGCTGCTTTGATTCCCACTGTGGGGAAAGATTGTAGTTTTCCAAGCGAGAGGCTGTAGGGCAGGAGATGGAAAACTTGAGACAGGTAAAGGGAGGTTGGCTGTTGGATGGGAAGGCAATTGGGTGCCAACTCCAGGTTAGGAAATTCCTGGATATTTGAGGGGTGGAGCCAGGAGAGGGAGGGGTGTGAGGAGGGGTGGACCTCAAAAGCAGCCTCAGACCATCCAAAGCAGCCATTTCCTCCAGGGGTGCTGGTGTTGCCAACTTCCAGGTGAGTCCTGGAAATAACTTGGAATTACAGTGGGACTGCTGATGACATGATATGTTCCCCTGGAGAGAATGGTGACTTTGTGGAGTGGAGGCTTTGGTAGCATACCCTGCTTAGGTTTCTTCTCTCCCTAAACCTCACACACCTAAGGCTGTACCCCTGAATCTTTAGGCATTTCCTAACCTGGAGCTAGAAACCTTAAGGATTATTCATCTGTGTAGTTGAGAGATCTGTTGAGATAACAGTAGAGCGCCAACTAAGAAAGGGGGGGGGGAGCTTAACCCAAACAAAGAATTAAGTACCTTCTTGACCTTTAGGTATTTAAACAGGAGAGCCTCTGCTGGGGGTGGGGGCAAGATGCATGTGAGAGGTTGGGAGGGTGATGGGAGCAGAAATACAAAATGTCAGGCATGGAGGCAAGAAAGAGTGAGAGACTGAGAGAAGAAGGGTAAGAGGGGAGGAAGCAAAAGTGAAGGAGATAATTGCTCCCACAGGTTTCTTGTGAGTCCCCACATTAGTTGTCTGTTGTGTATTTCTAGAGGAACAGTCAAAATCACTTGGAACTGCTGAATTTATATGCTCACTGAAAGACTATCATTTAGTTGTTGTTTTTCCTCCTGATAAATAGGACTTCTGATTTCCAAACCTGATCTGATATGCTGGCTGGTAGAAGAAAATGAGCTATTTCTCCTGGTCTCTGATGAACATGAAGGATTGGCAGGTAGCAATCCAGGTCTGTTCCGGGACTGTGTGTTGATTTATCTTTCTTCCAAGAGCAAGATAATTTCCATGGGTTTCTTTGTCCTCACGGTTTGAGTTCATCCTCAAAAGAACTTGGATGATTGTGGGTGCTTGAATGGTACCTGTAGATCTTAAACTTAAAAAACAGATAACTTCCTTCTCGCAAGTTTTCCAGCCTCTAGCTTAGCAAGTATTGCCCAGTCTGGAAGGTAGAAAATTTCAGGTAAGGGTAAAGGGTTTGGTCAGTTCTCATCCATCAATGGCTCATCCTGGAGAGAAGCGACTAGTGGGGTGCCACAGGATTCTGTCCTGGGCCCAGTGCAATATTTTTATCAGTGACTTGGATGATGGACTAGAAGGCATGCTAATAAATTTGCAGATGACACCAAATTAGGAGGGGTAGCTAATACCCCAGAGGACAGAGTCAGAATTCAAAATGACCTAGACAGATTAGACAGCTGGGCCAAAACAAACAAAATGAATTTCAACAGAGATAAATCTAAGATACTATACTTAGGCAGAAAAAAATGAAATGCACAGATATAGGATGGGTGACCCCTGGCTTGATAACACTACATGCGAAAGGGATTTGGGAGTCTTAGTAGAGCACAAACTGAACCTGAGTCAGCAGTGTGATGCGATGGCCGAGAAAGTCAATGCAATTCTGGGCTGTATCAATAGGAATATAGTGTCTAAATCGAGGGATTTAACTGTACCTCTCTATTCTGCATTCTGCACAATATTCCTCACCTGGAATATTGTGTACAGTTCTAGGCACCGCAATTCAAGAAGGATATTGACAAACTGGAACGAGTCCAGAGGAGAACTACAAAAATCTTAAAAGGTCTGGAATCCATGTCCTATGAGGAGAGACTTAGGGAGCTGGGTGTGTTTAGTTTGGTGAAGAGAAGGTTAAGAGGTGACATGATAGCCATGTTTAGATATTTGAAGGACTGTCATGTTGATGAGGGAGCAAGCTTCTTTTCTGCTGCTCCAGAGGCTAGGACCAGGAGTAATGGGTTCAAGATGAAGGAAAAGAGATTCCACCTAAACATCAGGTAAAACTTCCTGACAGTAAGGGCTGTTGGACAGTGGAATCCACTACCTTGGAGTGTGGTGGAGTCTCCCTCTTTGAAGGTTTTTAAAGAGAGGCTGGATGGCCATCTGACAGGAGTTCTTTTATTGTGTGTTCCTGCATTGCAAGGGGTTGGATTTGATGGCCCTTGGGTCTCTTCCAAGTCTATGATTCTATGACAGAAAAACCTGGGTGTCATCTATAGATATTAAATAATATGTTAATAGATGTTAAATAATATGGGGAAAGGGATTGCCCCCTGTGGCACCCCACAGGTAAGAGGGTGCTTCCAGAACATCCCCTCCCATAACACTGCCCACTGTCCCTGCTCCTGGGGAAATGAGGGCAGCCACTTTAGGGTGGATTAAAGGCAACTTCACATGAGACTGCAGATAGAAGGGCCCATTTTCCGTCTGGCTAAATGACCCTGCCACAGAAAAGCATCATGGTCTGCACAGGCAGAGAGGGTGAAAACTATTTCCCTCATAGGCCAATTATGCATGGCTTGGTTGGGGAGTGTTTGTTTCAGTTTGGCATTATTATCCACTGCCCTATTTGCAGTGGGTCAGGCATTACCCATCAGCTGGCTTTTTGCTTGCGTCCGGATGGGGGTTGATGTTTTATAGGTTCTCTACCACGCATGCTGTTTCCAATTTAGAAAAAGTGTCATGTCCCTAATGGTCCAAGGGTCCCTAATGGTCCATAACTTTTAGCATAATCTTCCATTTTTATCTTTCATCTTATCAATAGATCAATATTGATAAATAGTGATAAATTGATATATCAACATTCAAAAAGTGAAGTATTGAAGAAAAGTCTTGAATACGGCATATGTACACTTCGTCCTAACACTGATTGTCTTTTATGGTGGGAAGTGTGGGCCCGGGAGTAATGGCGACATTCAAACTGCAAAACTAACAAAGGACAATGTGAACTGCCATTTGCTAAGCTCCCTAGATTCACGATCGTCCATCTCCTGATGTGCTGTAAATCCAGACATCATGACTGACAGGCTTTTCCCGGTGTGGTCTGGAATCACTGAGTGCTTGTCTATAAAACTACCAGGCTAGGGGAGTCCCAGCTTGTTGATTAAATGCAGGGGCAAATTGGGTGTTTGGACTGGTCAACTAGTTTATTATTTTTACATTTTTTAAGTATTAGTATCGATGTATCATTCTATCAGTATGGCTATGTAATTTTTTTAAATCTGAAGATATGCAGGAGCAAGGAGGCCATGGGCAATAGAAATGATAGTGCTTTGATTGTGTGTGCCTGCATTGCAGGTAGTTGGACTTGATGGCCTTGGAGTCTCTTCCAACTCTATGATTCTATGATACTGCAGGACGAGAAGTGGGAAGTTGTCAGTAACAGGGAGGAGGGGGAGGGGGGAAATGGACAAAACAGAGTGGGGGAGTAAGAGTAGGCGGGCTGGCTGTGGGTGGAGGGAAGAGGTCTGGGCAAAGCTGTGCCCACTGGCAAATTAAATTTGTCCTACTCTGGCAGAGAAGCAAAATTAAAATTGTGCCTTAAGTGGATTTGCTTGCTGCAGAGAGAGTGGAAAGTGAAAGTGGGGCTAGAGAAAATAGATTTGTACAAGAAATCTGCCATGGCCAACATCCACCACGCAGCGAACACCTTGTTCGTAATTGGCCAAAGGCCACTTTCCTCTGCGCAGTAAGATAGCTATTCCTAGCTGGCTTCTCCAATCCATAGCCCCACGTCAGGCATTCTATCCTAGCCACTCAGGGCTCTGCCACCACATGCCCATCATAGGGAGGGCATCTTGGCTTCTCTCAGAGGAAGGCGGGAGAGACAACGCTTCTGAACCCAGGATCTTGTGCCCCAAATCCAATTTAGAGAAAGTGTCATGTCCCTGATGGTTCAGGGGACTGGCACATAAAATGCATCTGTGGAAGAAAGGATTTCCCACCTTGTTTCTTTCTCTACCTCCCAGGCAGCAGCAGAGAAACACACTGGAAGATTCCTCCACCATCTCCTCCACATGGTGAAGGGGCAAGAGCCACCATGCAGCCAGTTGAGGTATGAGGGATGTCGTGGGGGAGAAGTGCAGAAGAGGGCAGGATTTCTTCCTTCTCTGTTGCAAGGCTCACAGGATCTGGTTCCTTTAATCTGGAACCACAACATGTCTAGGATGGGACATGCAGAGAAGCCGAAGCTGGGACTATGACCACAATATTGGACCAATTATTTCTCACAAAAACAACTTTGTCCTTCCCATATGGGTATCTGTGGCATCTTCCCCACAAGGTTGCTCGTTCCGTGCCAATGAGCACAGTCCCTGTAGCCCCAAAATCCCTCAAAGAGTGCTGGGAAGGGGAAGTCCAATGTTTCTATGGGTCTCTTCTTTGCTCCTCTATGTACTGCTCTTTCAGCACTAATGGGCTGTCTTCAGCTTCTTGCCTCTTCCTCCCATGAATGCGTTTTCCAGTGATGGAAAGACATTCTTCCCTCTTCTTCCAGGATGGGGTGTCCTTTGATGAAGTGGCTGTGTATTTCACCCAAGAGGAGTGGACCCTGCTGCACCCTGCCCAAAGAGCTCTCTACAAGGAAGTCATGCTGGAGAATTTTGGGAATGTGGCCTCTATAGGTGAGGATCCTTTTCTTCTGGACTGTCTCCCTCTTATTGGGAGGAAGTCCCTCAAGAGGAAAGCTATCGTTAGGCTATATGACCAAAATCCAAAGGCTGATCTCTGCCACCCTCCATGATCCTTAAGAACATAAGAAGTAGCCTGCTGGATCAGACCAGAGTCCATCTAGTCCAGCATTCTGCTACTCGCAGTGGCCCACCAGGTGCCTTTGGAAGCTCACATGCAGGAGGTGAAAGCAATGGGCTGCTGCTGCTGCTCCTGAGCACCTGGTCTGCTAAGGCATTTGCAATCTGAGATCAAGGAGGATCAAGATTGGTAGCCATAGATTGACTTCTCCTCCATAAATCTGTCCAAGCCCTTTTTAAAGCTATCCAGGTTAGTGGCCATCACCACCTCCTGTGGCAGCATATTCCAAAACACCAATCACACGCTATGCGTGAAGTGAAGTGTTTCCTTTTATTAGTCCTAATTCTTCCCCCCAGCATTTTCAATGTATGCCCCCTGGTTCTAGTATTGTGAGAAAGAGAGAAAAATGTATCTCTGTCAACATTTTCTACCCCATTCATAATTTTATAGACTTCAATCATATCCCCCCTCAGACGTCTCCTCTCCAAACTAAAGAGTCCCAAACGCTGCAGCCTTCTCCCTCATAAGGAAGGTGCTCCAATCCTTCAATCATCCTCGCGTCTCTTCTCTGCACTTTTTCTATCTCTTCTTCGATATCCTTTTTGAGATGTGGCTTCCAGAACTGAACAACATTGGTACTCCTGCGCGGTCGCACAACTGCTTTGTGAGTAGGGTATGGGCATGACAATCCTTGCAGTTTTATTATCAACTCCTTTCCTAATTATCCCCAGCATAGAGTTTGCCTTTTTCACAGCTGCCATGCATTGAGTTGACATTCCCATGGAACTATCAACTAAGATGCCCAAATCCCTTTCCTGGTCTGTGACTGATAGCACTGACCCCTGTAGCGTGTATGTGAAGTTTGGATTTTTTGTCCCTATGTGCATCACTTTACATTTTGCTACATTGAACTGCATTTGCCATTTCTTAGCCCACTCACCTAATTTGTAAAGGTCCGCTTGGAGCTCTTCGCAATCCTTTGTGGTTCTTACCACCCTACATAATTTGGTATCATCTGCAAACTTGGCCACCACACTACCCACCCCTACTTCCAAATCCTTCCTTTGATATGGGAGGGATTCTGGGCTTTCCTGACCCAGAGGGGACCCTGATTGGCAGTCCTGTATGTGGACCTCCTCAGAGGGCATTTGAAGAGGTGCCAGGGGACGCCTGGTTAGGAGAAGGTGGGACAGTGATAGGAGGGACTTCCTCCAGTTTGGGCTTTTCCATACCTGGACTGAAATGCGGACATGGAGGGAGCTCTGCTGGCTTCTCTATGACATTTTTTGTACTCTGCTGGCATTTCAATTAGATCTGAGTAAGGAGTAAGCAGAGGATTGCCAGTGCCAGATGAATGAATGCTACATACGGTTCTTCACTCCACTTCTATTTCTTAACTTTTGTTTTTCTGGAGGGGCAGAGTTAATCTGCCGTGGAACTGCTGGGTTTATGTGCATGAAGAAGATTGATAATTGTGGGTTTTTTCCCTGATACAAGGACCTGAGATCGCCAAACCTAATCTCATATCCTGGCTGGAAGAAAAGGAATGGCTGTTAATCGTGGGCTGTCATGAAGAGCAGGGACTGGCAGGTAACACCTTACGTGTGTTGTGGGACAGTGTGTTTTCTGCACTTCCTTCAAAGGGCTGGTGGACTTCGGTGGGTCTTCTCTATCCTCCCAGTCTGAGCTTCTCCTCCAAAAAGCTTGGATGTAGTTTTGAAATGGTGCCTGTAGACCTGAGCCCTGCAGGGATAGAGTGGGATATAAATCCAATAAATAAACATATGAAAACAGTTAGCTTCCTTCTAACCCAGATCACTTAACAGACCAGGTGCTCGAGAGCAACAGCCGCAGATGGCCATTGCTTTTCACATCCTGCATGTGAGCTCCCCAAGGCACCTGGTGGGCCACTGCGAGTAGCAGAGAGCTGGACTAGATGGACTCTGGTCTGATCCAGCAGGCTTGTTCTTATGTTCTTACTTCTGCCAAGTTGAGCCAAGTATTGTCCACCAGAGAGGCAGAGTGTTTCTCAGCCCTGTCTCTCCTGAGATCCCTTGAAGCAGAGATGGCAGGCCCTGATCCTCCTGGGACACTATGCCTGCAAAGCAAATCTGCAGTGAGGATCAGATGCTGTCTTCCTTTCCCTCTTTCTTTTCGCCAATCAGCCACTCTCACTCTCGTGCTCTTGCTTGTCTTACTTTGGCATGCTGAGTAGCCAAGGTGGGTGGATAAAGAAATGTGCCTACTCTCTTAGTGAATTACTTTTCTGTTTACAAGGCACCAACTCAGGGTATTTGGTGCACAGAGCAGAATTAGGGGGAAAAAGATGACTTACTAGGTGATCACGGTCCATGACATACTTCATATTTTCTGGTTGCTGGTGCCTTCACTATCATCTCCCTCTTTCATCCTTCACTGCAACTGCAAGATCAAGTGGGCTGATATTTGCAATAAAAAAGCAGAGAGCACCAAAGAAAGGGACCAGTTATTATTTATTTATAGCTTTAAAAGGGGCTTGGACAGATTTATGGAGGAGAAGTCGATTTATGGCTACCAATCTTGATCCTCTTTGATCTTAGATTGCAAATGCCTTAACAGACCAGGTGATCGGGAGCAACAGCCGCAGAAGGCCATTGCGTTCACATCCTGCATGTGAGCTCCCAAAGGCACCTGGTGGGCCACTGCGAGTAGCAGAGAGCTGGACTAGATGGACTTTGGTCTGATCCAGCTGGCTTGTTCTTATGTTCTTATGTTCTTATGTTCTTTTCAGACCCCTTCCTATTTGGACTCTGAAGTCCTGAGCAAATCTGGCTGCCACAATGCTTAGAGCTCTAGCCTGCCAAAACATGGACACCCCCCCCCCCAATCAATAGATGTTAGCATAGTGTGTTTTCTCCTTTAGTTGTAAATGGCACACTCTGTCCAGAGAGTCAGAGAAAGACTAATATGTTCTTCTGTCATAACTCTTACAGGGCTGAGGAGGATATGCCACATGCTCTGTGTGTGTTTCTGCCCTTATCTGTTGGTCAGTTTAACATCATTCAGTTACCTTCTTCATCTGACCAGTCTCTCATCAGGCCATGTGATGGTTTATCAATGGTCCAGGTGCTGATTGGCTTCTCACTGCCTTTGCTAAACAGAACCCCCCCCTGATGGATTGGCTGCCCCCTGCTTAAAACCAGGGTGTATCCATCAATCCATACATTCCAGGTCAGGAAATGCCAGAGAGTTCCCATTCCTTAAGCAACCAGGGCAGAGTGCAATATCTCTGTTGATTCTCTGTCAATCACTGCCTTATGAAATTCTGTTCTCCGCTTATTTGTCATGAGCTACAGATCACTCAATGCCATCTAGTCTGTCACATGACTGCACTCCCAACAGAGACATGGGGACATGTGTCCAGACACCAACCCTGTGAATTCTCATCTTCTGTACAGCAGCTGATTTTGTTCATGCCCAAATTCCCAGCTCGTTTTTTGCGGTGTGCTGACACAAAGTGTGAACAAATTACCCTAGTGATCCTTGTTTTGGCCACAGTTTTGGTCCTGCTCTTAATCACAATCAGGATTTGACCTCTTCCCATTCTTTACCCTCTTCCTTCATTGTTTAAGAGAATCAGCATGCTATGGTTGTTAAGGGTGGCAGACCCTAATCCGGAGAACTGGGTTTTATTCCCAGTCCTCCACATGAAGACTGCTGGGTGACCATGGGCCAGTCTTAGTTCTCTCAGAACTCCTTCAGTCCCACCTACCTCACCAGGTGCCTACTGTGGGAAGAGAAAGGGAATGTAATTGTAAGCCACTTTGAAACTCCTTAAGGTGGAGAAAAATGATGGTATAAAAACCTGCTCCTCTTCTTTTCAACTGCTGTTACACTCTGCTGTGTCCTTCTGGATTGAATAAAAATTCTCTTCACTATCAACCAGAGTCAGTAGGAGAATCACACAGAGGGGGCAGATCCACAAGACACCCCAAGGCCATTAACTAAGTGGCCAGTGATAGGGAGACCAGTCATTTCTATCACCCTCCCAAATTATTCCAATCAGCCCCACCCATCCACTAGGGTATCTGACGGCAGAGAAGATGAAAACTTTAAAAAGACATCCCTAGTTCCCAAGATCTAAAACATACCACTATAATGTTGAAGAAAAATTGCTTCTTCTTTGTTTCATCACTTCCTGTTCTTGTTAGACTACCTTTTTCTCCATTTGACTGTCCACCACTCTTGAGCCTTCTGCCATGTGTATTAAAGCATGAATTGCTGTCTCTCTCTTAAAGAGTGACTTTCTCTCCACAGCCCCACTCCCAAACACATCCCTTGTAAGTTCACTCAGGCAGAAAAACAAAAACTTAAAATGTTGAGGCAGAAGGTGTATGTTCTTTCTCTTGGCCACTTTGGTGACATTCGTTACTGGTGACTCTGCCAACATAGTCAGCTTGGACTGTTCAAATAACTAAGAAAGAAAGAGAGAACTCGCTAAAAACGCTATGAGCTTAAGCTCTGAATATTTACATAATGCAAACATAACCATAATCAAAGAAAACAAATACCTTTGAAATTGATTTGGGCAAAATGTCCTCTCATCACACTGAATTTCTCTTTCTTTTTGATAGGAGTTCTGTGGGAGTCAGTTAATGAAACAAAAGTGATGGAGAAAGATGATACATTTTTGGATGTGAAAGAGAAGTGTGAATATTTACATGCACTGAGAAAGGGGAATGGAGAAGACCCACCTAAAGAAAGGAAAAGTTCCAGTTTTTTACAAGATGGTAACAGTGTACTGCAAAAAATGTACCAAGGAGACCAGAGTAACAAGCACATTGCAAGCAAGGAAAATGTTCCTAAAAACTCAGTTATTAATGTTCAACAAAACATCTCAGACAAAAAGAGCCAATATAAATGGGTGGATTATGGAGAGGGCTTTAGGCACAAAGAGAGCCAAAATTGCCATCAACGAATTCACACTCGAGAAAAACCATATAAATGTCTGGAGTGTGGGAAAAGTTTTAGTCAGAGTAGTCATCTCACATCTCATCAAAGGATTCACACTGGGGAAAAACCATATAAATGCCAGGAATGTGGAAAAAGCTTCACTGTTCGTGGAAGCCTTACTTCCCATCAAAGGATTCACACTGGGGAAAAACCATATCAGTGCCTGGACTGTGGAAAATGTGTCAGTGATCGTAAAACCCTTAATTCTCATTACATGATTCATAGAGGGGAGAGACCATACAAATGCCTGGTGTGTGAAAAAAGCTTCAGGTATCGTACAACCCTTACTTCCCATCAAAGACTTCACACTGGGGAGAAACCATACACCTGTCTGGAGTGCGGGAAAAGCTTTAGTCGGAGTAGTAATCTTACTTCACACAAAAAAATTCACACAGGGGAGAAACCATACAAATGCTTTGAGTGTGGGAAAAACTTCAGTCGGAGAGACAGCCTAAATTCCCATCAAAGGATTCACACTGGGGAAAAACCATATCAGTGCCTGGACTGTGGAAAATGCGTCTCTGATCGTAAATCTCTTAATTCTCATCAGATGATTCATAGACAGGAGAGACCATATAAATGTCTGGAGTGTGGGGAAAGCTTCAGGTATCGTGCAACCCTTACTTCCCATCAAAGGATTCACACTGGAGAGAAACCCTATACATGTCTGGAGTGTGGGAAAAGCTTTAGTCGAAGTAGTCATCTTAGTTCGCACAAAAAAACTCATACAGGGGAGAAACCATATGAATGCCTGGAGTGTGGGAAAAGCTTCAGCCGGAGAGACAGTCTAACTTCCCACCAAAGAACTCACACAGGGGACACCCCATATAAATGCTTGGAGTGTGGAAAAAGTTTCAGTGTACGTGGAAGCCTGACTTCTCATCAATGGATTCACACTGGGAGAAAACCATATACATGTCTGGAATGTGGAAAAAGCTTCCGTATTGGTAGAAGCCTTACTTCTCATCAAAGAATTCACACAGGGGAGAAACCATTTAAATGCCTAGAATGTGGGAAAAGCTTCTATGAGAGAAGAGCTCTAATTTACCATCAACAAATTCATATGGGGGAGAAACCATACAAATGTCTATATTGTGAAAAAAGCTTCAGGATCCGTGGAAGCCTTACTTCTCATCAAAGGATTCACACAGGAGAAAAACCTTACAAATGCCTGGAGTGTGGAAAAAGCTTCCGGTGGAGTAATAGGCTGACTTCTCACCGAAGAAGTCACACAGGGGAGAAACCATTTAAATGCCTGCAATGTGGGAAAAGCTTATCTGATAGAGGAAAACTAATTTACCATCAAAGAATTCACACAGGGGAAAAACCATATAAATGCCTGGTGTGTGGAAAAGGTCTCAGTGATCGTAGAACCCTTGCTTCTCATCAAAGAATTCATACAGGGGAGAAACTGTATACATGCCTGGTGTGTGGAAAAAGCCTCAGTGATCATAGAAGCCTTACCATTCATCAAAGAATTCACACTGGGGAAAAGCCATATTCATGCCTACAGTGTGGGAAAACGTTCGGTTACCGTGCAACTCTTACTTACCATCAAAGAATTCACAGTGGAGAGAAACCATATTCATGCCTGCAGTGTGGAAAAAGCTTCCGTACCCGTACATCCCTTACTTCCCATGAAAGAACTCACAATGGTGTGAAACCATATAAATGCTTGGAGTGTGGCAAAAGCTTCCATCAGAGTTACAAGCTTACCTCCCATCAAAGAATTCACAGAGTGGAGAATCCATATAAATGTCTGGAGTGTGGGAGAAGCTTTGTATGGAAAAGTCATCTTACTTCCCACCAAAGAATTCACACAGGGGAGAAACCATATAAATGCTTGGAGTGTGGGAAAAGCTTCAGTTACCGTACAACCCTTACTTCCCACCAAAGAATTCACACTGGGGATGAACCATATAAATGCATGGAGTGTGGAAAAAGCTTTAGTGCTAACAGAAGCCTCACTTCTCATCAAAGAATTCACACAGGGGAGAAACCATACAAATGCTTAGACTGTGGGGAAAGCTTCAGGTGGAGTAATCAGCTTACTTTTCATCAAAAAATGCACACTGGGGAGGAACCACATCAAAAAATTCACATGAAAGAAACTGTGTAATTCCCTTGACTGAGGAAAAAGTGTCAGTGAATGTAGAAATCTTAGTTCTCACCAAAGAATTCACATGGGAAGGAACAAAATAAAATCCTGCGGTGTGGGAAAAACTTCATTGAGAGAGGAACATTAATTTATTACCAACAAACTCATATGGGAGAGAAATGTAGAAGTCTAAAGTGTGTAAATGGACATTTTACTTCTCATCAGAGTATTCACACAGAAGAAACAAGTGTTGAAAAAGTTTCAGTAAACTGAAAGACTTGCTTCCCATTAATGAACTTACTTTGGAGAGAAACCATATAGTTTCCTAGAGTGTGAAAAAAATGTCAGTGTTACAGTCTTCTCATCAAATAATTCTCAAGGTAGAAGCCATAGAACTATTTGGAGAGTAAAAAGACATTTAATCAAATGAAATTGCTTACAGAATTAGAAAATCATGCAATAACTCACTATAAAATACATACCGTGTTTCCCCAAAAATAAGACAGGGTCTTATATTAATTTTTGTTCCAAAAGATGCGTTAGGGCTTATTTTCAGGGATGCCCCTGGTTTTTCCTCACGATTTTGCTCTTATCGACGTGTGATCAGCTGCGCCAGGGATTCAGTAATTAGGGCTTATTTTTTGGAGTAGGGTTTCTATATTCAAGCGACCTCCCTGTAAAATCCCGAAAATTCATGCGTTTAGGCCGTATTTTCAGTGAAACAGGCATTTTACGGGCAAATTCATCAAATGTTTCAGAGAATAAAAGCCAAAACCTCAGATCAGATGTCCCCAACTTTTTAAAGCCTTGCAGGCACATTGGGAATTCTGACACAGCATGGTTTACACAGCAACAAAGCGACTGCCACAAAATGTCTGCTGAAGGTGGTGGATCCAGCCTTAGAATGATTACCACAGCTTAATATTATCAACACAGTGTAGATTTTTGTGTTGAGTTGCAGGCAACAGTTTAAAATTTGCATAGCCAATCAAATCTCCAATACTTAGTGGAAAGCCTTATTGGGCTAAAGCCCGATCTGGCCCAACCAACTTCCTACAAATACTTGGTGGGTATCAGAAAAAGATATTGAGCATCATGGCACTCATGGGCGCAACATTGCCTTAGAATCTGCCAGCCACAACTAGCATGGCTCTGCTTTAGTGCCAGTCCCAATACTTAGCTGCCCATGGGCATTCTCTGGGCAGGGGAGGAAAATATCTGCCACTCTTCAATGCCCAGATTCCACAGTGAGCATGCCACAGAATCCCTAGTAACCTTGGTGACACCTACTAGTCACAGAGTGGTGCCCAATGACATCCCTCTGAGTGGCGGAAAGGATCACAACCAGCCCCCACCCACTGATGAAGCCATTTCCTTGACTGGGAGGAAAGACCCAGTGAATTTGTAGCCATAACAAGGGCCTGTGGTGTCAGCAAGACTCCAGTAAGCACCACAGATCATAGAAGGTTGCCACCTACTATGTGACATCCAGAATTCACTGAGATTTGCGCCTGATCTCTGAACCATACAGACCAGTTCCACTGCAAGAAAACAGTAGCTCAAAGGGCAGCTCCATGCCATCACATCCCCGCCAATCTCCTTCACCTCCCTAAACTCAACCCCCTCTAAGCTCCACCCTCAAGTCTCCCAGAATTCCAGAAGTTAGTTCCGGCAAGCTTGGATGAGTGTCTCAGTGTGCAAGTTACACCCCCATTGCCCACTTGCCTTCTTCCAGGCAGTGGTACAACACACATCAGGGGGAACAAAGGACAGCACCCCCTAAACGAGTCCTGAACATACCCCCCCACACACACTCTCTTATGGAGAATGGCTTCCATATGTCAACAAGGGCACTTGGGTTTAAGCAATTGGGGGGGAGGACATTAGCCCAAAGACTAACCCTCCTGTTCTCCTAGCAATTGTATAGCTAGGGAAATACAGAAAATACATGTTACCCCTCAGGATGACAGTCATCTTCCATGAAGGTTGCCATGTGTGATCAGGCATTGGGAATTTTTCAAAAAATGTCCTACAACGTCATAACACAAAAATGGAGCAGGAAAAAAAAATACTAACACAGAGATGGTGAACTCTTCTGCTGCTTAAGTTCAAGATACATCAATTTTGTAGGAAAACAAAAATAAACAACCCCTCCCCTTTCATAACAGAGAGACACAGAAGGCTTTATTCTAAAACTAGTTGAATTATAAATTGAAATGGTAGCAGCCATTCTGAAGATGCATTCTAGTTCATCTGAAGTTACTCCTATTCTTAGGCTGTTTCCGCATGGGCGGAATACAGCATCCCAGGGACGCTAAAAACAGCGTCCCTGGGGAGGGGTTCGCGCGGCAGCGGCCTCACAACCCCTGAGCGGTGCAAAGCCGCTGTTTCTGAAATGGCAGTGGCTGGAAGGTGCCATTTCCCCCCCTTTCCTGAATGCCTTACTGTCCCTCTGACCTTCCAGCGCGTCACTCAGGCCAAGGGACATGCCCCCCCTGCCCTGCGACTCCAGAGCTGTCACGCAGGGCAGGGGGGCGTGTCCCCTGGCCTGGGCAACGCGCTGGAAGGTCAGAGGGACGGTAAGGCATTTGGGAAATACAGCCTGGCGCAGGGTTGCGCAGTCTTCCTCAGCCCCTACCGGCAATTCATCTTTATGCTAACGGTCCCGTGGGGTATGGGGGGTGCATCGCCGTTTGTTTACGCTGACGCGAAGGCAGCGTGGCCGTGCAGAAACGGCCTTAGAGAATTGTACGTTTAACCGTACGAAGTTGGCGATTGAGAGATGTTAGCAGACCTGACTTTAACTGCATGTATTTTTCTATACTTGTAGAATTTGTTGTAGAACAACGAATGGCCCTGTTGCCTTTGCCTAATAAAAAGAGCCTGCTTCATTTTAGACCATCTTTGTTCATTCTGCTGAAAAAAAATCTGATGTTTTTGATTTCCTAACTGTTCTGATCTGCCATTTTGCCTGCCTGCCTCTTTGTTGTTGCCAACTTTGATTTTGGGAGGTTGCCTGCCCACCTTTTTTTGTTGCAAGGGCATATTTTGCCTACTTCACTGAAAAAAGCCTGAATCACTAGCTGGGGTAAAGCCTAATGTATTGCAGGAAGGAAAAGAAGGAGGAAAGAAGACAGTGGCAGATGGGGTGGAGGGAGAGAGAGATGAGAAAGGCTGGCAAGCAGAGATGTAGCTCCAAGGGGGCAGGGGGTGCGCGACGCACCGGGCACCCCCCTGTGGGGTGTGGCGAGGGTGTTCTGGGGGCGTGGTGTGGTGTGGGCATTCCTGGGCGGGACAGGGGCAGAGGATGCACCAGTGCACTGGATGCTTTTCTCCTTTGCTACGCCTTTGCTGACAAGAGCTTTCTTAATGAACCCGACCGTGTCAGTCTCATTGGGTTCACTACTCCATTGACAGACTTCAAACATGAAAACTGAAAATAAGAAACCAGCAAGGGAGCTGGGGAAAGTGGGTAGGAGCAAAAAACAACAGGGAATTGTTAAAAGATATAGATCTCCTTTGCTTTTCCTATAAAGGGAAAGAAAAAGTTCCACTTACAGAGCTTTCTAAAACTACAAAGATTCTCAGATCTGAGAGCGGGATGACTGCCAAAGAGGAGAAAATGTGTGCATAAACAAAAATCAAACCCAAAGGGAATGTGCACTCAAAGCGAAGGGAGACCACATGTATGTAAATGATCTAACAACAAACAGGCCCACCTTTCCACAGGTTCTTTCCTAGGTCCAGTGCTACTCAATGTTTTTATACATGACTTGGAGGATGGACTAGAAGGCATGCTAATCAAATTTGCCAGATGACATCAGATTAGGAGGGGCAGCTATTACTCCGGAGGACAGGGTTAGAATTCAAAAATTCAAAATGACCTGGATAGATTAGAGAGCATGGCCAAAACTAACAAAATGAATTTCAATACAGAGAAATGTAAGGTACTTCGTTTAGGGGAAAAGAAAAGTAAAATGCACAGACATAAGATGAGCAACACCTGGCTTGACAACAGGACATGCAAAAGGGATCTGAGAGTCTTCGTAGATCGTAGATCACAAGTTGAACTTAAGTCAGCAGTGTCTTCGTAGATCGTAGATCACAAGTTGAACTTAAGTCAGCAGTGTGATGTGGCTAAGAATGCCAATGTGAATTTTGTGGATCAACACGGCAACATCAGCAGGTCAAGGTAAGGAGCCACCCTCCATGCATAAAAGGAGGCCAAAATGTAGACACGCTAAGATCTGATATTGTCCAGGTTGATAATGCCAGCATCCATGGGCAGACCAGCGATATTCCTGGCTGTCTGACACAAGGGGGGTTTCTCTCTCCTGCACTCACCCCTCCCCAGGCAGATCTTGTTCCCAGCTGCAGCAAACAGTCCTTGGCCCCTAGCCACAGTCCCACGACCTCTGGTGTTTTGGCTTGGGCCTGTGACCCAGTGGTGGATTCAAAGCAGGCCCTCCGCACCAGATGCTCAGCCTCCAGGCAAATACACACTTGACTGAGCATGGAAAGGGATTTAGGGGAGCCTGTGGCAGAAATAGGGAGAAGGCAGGAGAGATGATGCTGTTCTCTGGGAGTCAAGAAAAGGTGCTGTGGACATTCCTAGTGGCAGAAGGCAAAAGTGTGTTCTCAGAGTCCCTATCATAGAAATAGGGCTTTACAGACCTCAAACGCAAGCAATGGCAGCAGCATAAATGCCAGTAACCAGCCAATGAGGAAGGCTCCCTGACAGAACAGCCACATACAGCACTAAGACTGGCAGAAAGTCCAGAAGTAACTCCAGAGCAAGAAGGGCTCTGGAAGATGCCAGGCAAGGAACCTTAAGTGGGGGAACAGCCATCAAGGGGCAAAGTGAAGACTGTTGTTGGGGCAAGGGGGCAGATGGAACCAGACGATCCCTGAGATCTGTGGGGCCAAGGCTGTGAAGGGCCCATTAACAGTCTATATTAGAGGTCCCCAGCCAGTTGAGCCTGCAGGCACATTGGGAAGTCTGACAGGGCACTGTGGGCACAGTAGCAAAATGGGTGCCATAAAATGGCTGTCGTGGGAGGTGGAACCAGTCACAAATAGGATTGGCGCAGCTTAACATCAATAACCCAGCACAGATCCTTGTGCTGTGGTACCAGTGGCTGCCAAAGCATTTTTTAAAAAAACCCAATATGCACAGCCAATCTAATCTCCAATAGTTAATCAGAAGTTTTGTTGTGCAAAAACCCTACCTGGCCCCACCCAAGTCCTAAAAACACCTGGCAATGTCAGAAAAGGTGTTGTTAGGTGCTGTGTTGCCTATGGGCACCATATTATGGGGCCCAGTTCTATACCCTCCGTCTTTTCCCATCCCACCCTTTGGGGATGAGTCTTCTTGCTGGAGTTTTAATAGAACCTCTGCTCTCCAAATTTCTACCTGTTACCTCTGTCTTTTTTGCATGGACTATCTGTAGCCATGTCAGGTGCCACTTGCATCTCACAGGGTATTTATTATCCAGGGCAAGCACTGAAAGATTTTATTGGCGTTTCAAAAATTGCACTTAACCACAAAGACTTCTGAAACCCTTGAGGCTAGAGGGGATGCAAAAGAGGATGGTGTTCCAGAGGGAGCCTGCTGTGCCGCCCTTAAGCAAAACAGGCCTTTCGGTTGTACAAGTTACGCTTTTCAACACTCAATTATTAATTAATTTATTGTCGAAGGCTTTCACGGCCAGAATCACTTGGGTGCTGTATGGCCGTGTTCTAGCAGCATTCTCTCCTGACGTTTCGCCTGCATCTGTGGCTGGCATCTTCAGAGGATCTGATGTTGGGAAAGCAAGTGGAGTATATATACCTGTTGGAGTGTCCAGGGTGGGTGAAGAAACACAACAACCCTGTGAGGGTTTGTTACTCACAGACAATGTTTCTTCACCCACCCTGGACACTCCAACAGGTATATATCTCCACTTGCTTTCCCAACATCAGATCCTCTGAAGAATGCCAGCCACAGATGCAGGCGAAACGTCAGGAGAGAATGCTGCTAGAACACAGCCCTACAGCCCGGAAACAACACAGCACCAAAATATTAATTAATTATTACATTTATATCCTGTCATACCTTCAGAGACTCAAGGAGGCGCAGAATAAAAGATTCATAATAAATACAATAAATATAACAAATACCATAAATATAAACATTTAAAAATCATAAGTACATAAGTTTAAAAACAAATACAGAGATAGCGTAAAAAAACCCAATGTTAGAGCACAAAAAAAACAGATGCATATGCCATATCCAAATGAGGACCAGATATAATTTAGGAGGAAAAGTCTGGTTGGCTGGACAGAGATGTGCTGCTAGGGATGATTTCTTTTCAGAGTGATTTTTTCCTTTGGTGACCGGAGTCTTGCGGAGGGCCATTTGGGTGGGCTGTATCAATAAACTGTTAATTTAATACTGTTTTGAGAAGCCCTGGAGCCAGCTTGCTGTTGGAAAGGGTAGAACAGAACTTGAATAAAGTAAAAATAGTACTAATAAATAAATCATATCCAACTGGGGGAAAAAGAAGGGAATAAAGAAAGCTGGGTCCTGCCCTGTTGCTAAAAGGGAGAGACTCTCCAGGGTTCCAAAACCAAGACTGCAAATCTGTTTGCTGTCAGACAATCGGACCACCCCACGACTCGTGAGTCACGACTGTCAGAGAGGCGGTTGCTCTATCTCTCCTTTCATGTGTTTATCTTTCTCATGGGAAATGGGGGTGGGGGTGTTAGAACATGTGTTTAGATGGGACATGATCTAGATGACAGGTGGACACTCCCTCCTGCTAGTGCCGTGTGCATATCAGTGCTGTGTGCATAACTGAGTAACGTGTGCAAAGTCTGATAAGGCATGGGCATCGGATTGGCACCTGTTTTGTATAATAGTAGACACAGTCCACTGAGTGGTAGGAGCTTGGAAACAGCTGTGTCTGGCGGAGCACTTTGATGGTAGTTAGCAAATAAACAGAACTGCACGGTGACTGTGTGTCTTTCGGTTCTTGTTTGCATTGCACCCTTCAAGGTGTCCTACCTCTGCGTGTAAGCCGCTGCTTAGAGCAGGTTATAGGCCCAGATTCTGCCCTTACTACGAGAGTAGCTGTTTTATTGTTGCGTAATGCCGAAACAGTTCCCTTCGGCTGCACCATGGCTGCTTCTCTTTGCTACCGAAAACGCCCTTTTCGGCTGAAAGGCTGACAAAGAGCACAACTATACTTGACCACCGGTGTTTTGAAGAAGATGAAAGCCTATCTTCTGCGTGAGGATTTGTGGGACATTTTGTGTCAACTCCCTTACCAGCGCGGCCCTCCGGCTTTGCAGATGATAAGAGCTGAGGGAGGCCCGAAGGCGAGAGCATCCATCATCTTGGCAGTGGAAAGCTCCCCAACTGCTATACATCCGCGGTTGGCCCAGCGTCTGCATCGAATGCTGGAACTTACTCAGAAGCGTCTACCAGCGTGAGTCTGTTGGAGTGAAAGTCTTACTAACAAGACAATTGCATCACCTCGGAAGACTCTGAAGAGTGACTCCGTCTCTGAGCACCTTCAGAAAATGTGGTCGTTATTTTCTGAGTTGGCTGACCGTGGTCTGCTTTATGAGACTCATAAAATAGCCTACCTGCTGATTTAAATTAAGCTGGGCCGAGTGCATTAGAGATCGAATTGGTCAGCAACCTCAGACAGTTCTGCGGATGCACCGCCTTGACGTCTGGACTCACGTCACCTCGAAGTTTGCTGGACTCACCCGGCGACAGAGGAATTCAAGAAGTTGCCGAGGCCTCAGAGGGAATCAACTCCTGAGAGTTAGATCCGTAAAGTGCCACCTGCTGTTTTGTCGCACGACTCCAGGCTGATGCTTCACCGGTGTGGAGCTCCTGGCCTGCCAAGAGCATGCCAGTAAGAAAGTGCTGGACCGGCGAGGAAGCTAAGCATAGAGACAGAAGAAAGGGTCCTGGGAGAGGGACTCTGCTTCTTCGCCGTCTGCATTTTAGATTCGATGGCCAATGACAAAGGACAGAGATGGAACTTGGCTCATTGACTCTACCTGTTCTATGCACATCGTAGAACCGTGAGAGCATTTGCCCACAGAGGATCAGCGATTTTACCCCAGACATCAAACCGTGTGTTTGGCAAAGCGAGGACTACAACCTCTGTGGAGAAGCAGGAACCCAGCTGCGATGCCTGCTTTGCATGGACACATTAAAAGCGTCCTCTATAAGCCCCTGTGGCAGTTACTGTTTGCTTAAGCGTCGCTAAAATGGCGACAGATGGGTATGTTGTTACTTTGCTAATCAGGCATGTAACATATCTAAAATGATGTTGTGTGTCGCGCCAAAGAAACTGTTGAAGTATTTGTATTATTTAGAACACAGTGATAATAGAAAATTGCACTGTCTGTATGTCTGAGAAGAGTAGCAAATGTGTCAGTGTCTAATGTTCCTCCTCATGACCAATGCATTCATTATTACCATACCGTGTGTTTGGACACACATGAACTTCAGAGCACTAACAGCCAATAACTTCGCGTAAGGTGTGTCGGTCTGAAGGAGTAAAACCTACAAAAAAGTTTTCCGGAATTGCTCTGTGTGTGGCAAGGAACAAAAGTGAAGCGTATCCTTCAACTGCTTGCCAGAAGCACCAGAAGAGTCTGTCATTACTCCAACTGGTCCATATGGATCTTGCAGGACCATTTCTACTCCAGTGTCCGAGGGAAAGGCAGAAGTACCTCATGGTTCTGTGTGGCCGATTTTGTAGTAGGTACACATACTCCTTTTTTCCTAAAATTAGAAGGCTGGGGCATTTCCAAGTTCAAGAACTGGGTGGAAATGATAGAAGGAGCTGGAGTCATAAAAGGTGACTTAGTTGCCAGAGCGGACAGGGGAGGAATGGACTGGTAATCGGTTTCAGTCTTGGTTGGAAAGAAGGGAATCCAACTTTTATGGCAAAGCGACCCTTTTAGGGCTCATTGAGAGCGGTGTCAGAAAGAAAATAGCGTGCTTAAGACCATGAAAGCATGCTGTTGGATGCTGGTTTGCCAGAGTACTTCTGGGCAGAAACGTAAATGCAGCCACATATGTAGCTGAACAGAATGTGGTCTTCTGTAGTGCACAAAAAACAAACCCGTTTTCCTGCTGTATGGGAAAAAATCCTGACTTGTCAAACATGAAAAGGGATTTTTTTAGCAGTAAGGCTCATGTTAGTGCCACCACAGCAAGAGAGAAAGACAGGTGACCCCCCAGAGTGGCAAAACTCTGACCTTTGTTGGCTTTGAGCCACTGACTAAAGGATTTACGTTTTCTCTCCACACGTTTTGGGCGATGTTTATTTATCTCCATGCAGTGCTTCTTTTATGCGAAGCATGGGGAACTGGGAGAAAATACACTCAAATACAGAGGTGTTGCTTCCATTTACTGAGCCTAGCAAACAGTTAATGGACAGCGAAAGGCTTTGCCAGCTGCTGTTCAAGAGTCGGGAACCGAGGAGCAGCGAAGTGTGAAAGCGTCCTAGAAGTAAACAAACGCTGTCTCCTCTAGTGAAAGAGTCAGAAGAAGGGAGGAGGTGGAGCGAACTATCCCCAGCACATCAAAAAAATTAGACAAGGGGTGTACCACCTGGCCTAGGTGCAGTCACGGTCAAGGCATGTTTATGTGTGTCAGACTTCTGTTTTGAACCGTACTCCTCCACAATGCGAGATTTTTATCTCTTCCACAGAAGAAGAGAAAAGTGGGAGGAAGCTATGGAAGCGAACATAGTACCCTGTTAAACAAAGATGTTTTGTTAAGGTAGCTGCACCCGAAGCCAAGAAAATGTCGGCTCTAAATGGGTATTCAAGGAGAAACTGTTGCCCGATAATGGAGGCTGGTTATAAAGGGCGGGGAAATAGTTGCTGAGACTCTGCTTAGGAAAAAAAACGAGGAGGAGGAGAAAAGAGGTATTCTCCACAGCCAGACCAGAGTCTTCTCACGGTCTGTGTCCTTGCCCTAAGCGAGCAAATGCTTATGATTGTTATGAGGTTCGCATGCATTTTGATTTTTTCAATAATGCGTACCTTAATGCTCACCCAAGGCAAAATGTCTATGAAATGGCGCCACCTGCTGGATGGATATGAAAGCGATGACCCAAACATGGTTTTATAAGCTGCACGCGGCGTTCCTGTGCGGCCTGATTCAATCTGGGAGGAGGAGGAACTGGTACTGCTGCTTAGATGCAAAACTAAAAGAGTGTGCAGGTTTCATCGTACCTCTGCTGATACCTATTAATTGTATGTTAGAGGTCAAGCATCAGACAGACCGAAATCATACTGGTGTATGTTGATGACGACTGTGTATGTATTACTAAGACTGACCAGCAGGCAGAAAAGCATCTACAAAGAACTCAGTGGGGAACTGCTTTGTGGTAGCGAAGATCTAGGTGAAATAACCCACTACCTAGGCATAGACATTAAACAGAAGTAACAAATCCAAGGCTTCTTCATGTACTTGAAGAAGAAATAAAGCCATAGTCAAAGAAAGCTGGAGTTAGATCGCTTGGGAGGGAACTGCTGCGACACACCAATGACTGTCAATAGAGTTTTGTAAAAGAATCTGTCTGGAACTGTAGTAGCAGTGATCCAGAACTATACAGGTCCTCTATTAGGAAGCTTACTTCATATACTCCCGCTTGAACTGAATGAGCGACCAATGACCTGGCTTTGCCGTAAAGCATGCTAAAGCGACATGCTGCTAAGCCAACTTAGCATGTTGGATAAGGTCTGACCGATACGTGTCATCTGATATCTGAATGGCACTGCTGAACTAGGGTTACTGGTCTAAGCAGAGACGAACTAGTAGCAATATGCTATGTGCTACTACCGAATAAGCTCTCTTTACTGGCGGTGAGAACCAAAGTCATGCACACAGGGTTTTGTAGTGACTTATGCCAATAGTGCAGTATCCTGGCAGCGTCCCATAGACAGACCTTGATTAAGGTAACATAGAACATAGAACAAGCCAGCTGGATCAGACCAATGGGATGGTCCAATATCAGTCCAGCTCTCTATACTACGCAGTGGCCCACCAGGAATTGCTTGCTTTACAGGAGTTCACATGTAGGATGTGAAAGCAATGGCGCTTCTGTGGCTGTTGCTCCCACGAGCACCCTGGACTGTTAAAGGCATTTGCAATCTCAGATCAAAGAGGATCAAGATTGGTAGCCATAAATGGAGCTTCTCATCCATAGAATCTGTCCAGAAGCCCCTTTTAAAAGCTATCAGGTTAGTGGCCATCACCAGATCCTGTGGCAGCATATTCCAAACACCAATCACCGCGTTGCGTTGAAGAAGTGTTTCAACTTTTATTAGTTCTAGATTCTTCCCCAGCATTTTCAATGCAGATACCCCTGGTTCCTAGTATTGTGAAAAAGGGGAAAAGATTTCTCTCTGTCAACATTTGCACTACCCATGCATGAATTTTATGAGACTTCAATCATTAGCTCCCCCCCTCAGGCGTCTCACTCTCAAACTAAAGGAGTCCCCATGGCTGCATGCTTTCCTCATAAGGAAGGTTAACTGCAGTCCCTCAATCATCATAAATTAAGCCCTTCTCTTGCACTTTTTCTATCTCTTCAATATCCTTTTTTGAGATGTAGGCGACCAGAACTGAACACAGATACTCCAAGTGCGTTAGCACCACAGCTTTATATAAAGGGCATGACCAATCTTTTGCGGTTTTATTCTCAATTCCTTTCCTAATGATATCCCAGCATAGAGTTTGCCTTTTTTTCACAGCTGCCATACATTGAGTTGTGACATTCCCATTGGAACTATCAACTAAAGGCGGCCAAATCCCTTTCCTGGTCTGTGACTGATAGCACTGACCCTGCTTATGTATGTGAAGTTTGGATTTTTGCCCTATATTGCATCACTTTGCCATTTTGCTACATTGAACTGCATTTGCCATTTTCTTAGCCCCACTCACCTAATTTATCAAGGTCCGGCTTGGAGCTCGCTAAAATCCTTTGTGGTTCTCACCACCCTACATAATTTGGTATCATCTGCAAACTTGGCCACCAGCTACCCTCCCCTACTTCCAGGTCATTTTTTATGAATAGGTTAAAGGCACTGGTCCCAATCACAGGATCATGGGGGACACCACTCCCTACATCTCTCCATTGTGAGAATTTCCCATTTACACCCACTCTTTGCTTCCTGTTTCTCAACCAGTTTTTAATCCATAGGAGGACTTCCCCTCTTATTCCTTCAGTTAGTCTCTCAACTGCTGAGGCTGAGTTCTGTGCCATCTCTGAAACATGCAGCAGGCAGTCTGATCCTAGTTGAAAAGCATTGTTGTCAGAAAGAGTTAGGGGAAACAGTTACAACAACCAAAATCCGCGATGTTGGAAGAGATTCTACGAACTGTATTCATCTAGCAGAAACAGAGAATCTAAAGGCTAGAACCAAATACATAGGCGTGAAGTATGAACAGGTACGAGAACTTGTACAAAGTGGATTCATTAAGCTGCAGTATGTGGATTCAAAGAATCAAAATGCTTAGCTGGCCTTAGCCAAGCCTACTGCTAAAGAAAAGTATATGCTTTTGTGTAAGCAACTGAATGTACTGTCTGTAGCTGATGTATAAAGTGTAAATATGAAATGTCTGTCATACCGATCATGGAAGGGGTGTTAGAACATGTGTTTAGATGGGACATGATCTAGATGACAGGTGGACACTCCCTCCTGCCCCACAGTGCCGTGTGCATATCAGTGCTGTATAACTGCTAGGTAACGATATTGCAAAAGTCTGATAAAAGACATGGGCATCGGATTGGCACCTATTTTGTATAATAGTAGACACAGTCTGCACTGAGGTGAAGTAGAAGCTTGGAAACAACTGTGTACAGCTGGTAGACAACTTTGATGGTAGTTAGCAAATAAACAGAACTGCACGGTGACTGTGTGTCTTTCGGTTCTTGTTTGCATTGCACCCTTCAAGGTGTCCTACTCTCGTGTAAGCCGCTGCTTCGACAGGGGGAGATGCGGGGTCCTGACTTCTCTGCCCTTTGCTGAGATGCTCTTTCTGCCTGTCCTCTCCTGCCTCCCTGGGAGTGGGGAGGAGATGCTCCTCCAGGATGAGAGAGAGGGAGACAGCCACATTCCTAGAGAGGCAAACGTGGGGCGGAGGCGACCCCCGGAAGGCCACTTCCGGTTTCTCCCCGCCGCATTTCCCGGTTGTTCGCTTCAATGGCCGGGGAGGAATCGGCGGAGCTCCCGGGCAGTTTCCCGGGAGAGGCTCGCCAGGCTCCGGCCCCGGAGGTCTTGGGGGTCCCTGCGGTGCCCCCGGCCCCAGATCTAGCCGGTGAGCTCAAAGGGGCATGCGGGGAAGGGCTGGGCGTGTTGCACTGCAACAAGCGACAAAGGAGGAGGGGGCGCACCACGTGGTCCGGCGGAGAGGGAGCCCCCAACCCCCCCCCCCTTTTCCAATGATTCCGCTTCCCCCCCCCGGACCCCTTTGGGCGGAGCCAGGAGGTGCCCGCAGCTGGATTGGCCGGGCGGGGCTCATTGGCTGCAGGTTCCAGAGGAAGGAGGGGCCGTTGAAAGGAGGGGGGAGGGGGGAGGGGAGGGAAAGAGAGAGGAGGGGGAGGAGGGGGGGTGCTGGTGTGGAAATTTAGGTGCAAAGCGATTGGAGCGGATGGGAAAAGGGGGAAAGAAGGCGTGGTCTAAGGGCGAGATGGGGGGGGGGGCAGGTGTGGGAGGGCCGCCGAAGGAAGGGCCGAGGGAGCTGTGAAGGGCTTTCTCCCTCTTGCTGGGAGCTGGAGTGGAGGAGGCGGGGTGTTACAATGCACGAGAGGAAGGAGGGGGTGCACCACGAGGTGAGTGAGGAAGAGCCCCCTCCCCACCCGCCCCTATGTGCAGAGCCAGGGTGGTCCCTGCAGCAGGATGGAGAGGCAGATTCTCGGTTCAGACTGTAGAAGAAGAAGAAGAAGAAGAAGAGTTTGGATCTATATCCCCCCTTTCTCTCCTGCAGGAGACTCAAAGGGGCTTACAATCTCCTTGCCCTTCCCCCTTCACAACAAACACCCTGTGAGGTGGGTGGGGCTGAGAGAACTCCGAAGAACTGTGACTAGCCCAAGGTCACCCAGCTGGCATGTGTGGGAGTGCACAGGCTAATCTGAATCCCCCAGAGAAGCCTCCACAGCTCAGGCGGCAGAGCGGGGAATCAAACCCGGTTCCTCCAGATTAGATACACGAGCTCTTAACCTCCTACGCCACTGCTGTAGTCCCCTATTCTCCCATTGTTCCATTTGTATATTGTGGCTCCAGTTATCGCCCCATGGTGTCAGGCAGTCTTTCATGCCTGCTGCTGCGGTTTCAAATCTCAACAAGAGGTCATACGTTTTAGCAGTAAGATGATCACTTTTTATACATACATCACAGGGTTGTTGTGTGGATGAACAGGGGGAGGGGAGACTTAATGTCAGCTGCTTTGATTCCAAGGCAAGAGATAGAAAACTTAAGACAGAGGGAAGGAGAGATGTAAGGTTGCCAACTCCGGGTTGGGAGATACCTGAATATTTGGAGGTGGAACCAGGGGAAGAGGGGAGGGACTTTGGCATCATGCCCTGTGCAGGTTTCTTTGCTCCCCAAATGTCACTTTCCGAAGTCTCCACCCCCAAATCTCCAGGGATTTCCCAACCTGGAACTGTCAACCCTCAGGGGGATTTATCTGTGTAGCTGAGAGACCCATCGTGATAATAGTGCAGCCACTACCAACTCTGCTGCTCTGTGTGTGGGGGGGGAGGGGACGAGTGGGCAGCTGTGAGGGTGATGAGGGGCCGAAAGAGAAGTTTCAGCCATGGAGGAGAGAAAGAGTAAGAAAATGTTTGGCAGGAGGGAGAAAGAATGAGAGACTGAAGAAGGGAAGAAGCAGAGCTCCCCACTTGTTAGTTGTCCATTATGTATTTCCGCAGGAACTGTCAAGATCACTTGGAACTGCTGAATTTGTGTTCTCACCAAGCGAGTATCATTTAGTTGTTTTTTTCCTCCTGATAAATAGGACTTCTGATTGCCAAACCTGACCTGATATATTGGCTGGTAGAAGAAAACGAGCTATTTGTCCTAGTCTCTGATGAACACAAAGGATTGGCAGGTAGCAGCATCTGTTTCTCCTGGGACTGTGTGTTGACTTACCTATCTTCCAAGAACAAGAGGATTTCTGTGGCTTTCTTTATCCTCACATATTGAGTTTATCCTCAGAGGAGCTTAGATGAGTGCTGGAATGGTCCCTGTGGATCCTGAATTTATGAAACCTGATAACTTTCTAATAATAATAACTGTTACCATGTTGTCCTGTGCAAATGGTGTTATGTTGGATTAACATGATGGGAATGTTATGTACTGTTAATTTGATTTTGTTAATTTTATTGAGACTGTTAATTGGTCTACTGAAATGGTTTACTGTTGTTGGGATAATTACCTTTGTTATTGTATCATAGTGTTATGTACTGTATTATGTTATGATGTATTATATTTTGATGCTGTTCACTGCCCTGAGCCCTTCAGGGGAGGGCGGTATACAAATTTAAATTCAAATCAAAATTTCAGGAGCTCATCAGCTGGGAAGAGACCATTTCCCTGCCTGGCACGTGCTTAAGGCTGAGTCTCAGGCCTGATCCACATATCCAAGACAAAGGGCCAGCAGAGTGTTGAGGCGAAATCATGGGTGGCATTAATTCAGGCTCTTTTCTGCTGCTTTTTGGATGGGCGGATTGAAGGCAGCTTCACTCGAGACTGCAGGTGGAGAAACACATCCTCCCCATCTGGCTAAATGACCCTGCCACAGAAAAACATCATGGCCAGCGCAGGCAGAAAGGGTGGGAACCATTTCCCTCAAAGGCTACTTTTCTCTGTGCAGGAAGATGGCCATTCCTAGCTCTCACATCTGCAACTCTGCATCAAGCATTCTATGCAGTCTGCTCAGGGATCTGCAGCGACATTTCCAGGAATTCTCCTTGTGGTGTGGGGCAGGTGAGGGGGGTCTTGTATTCCCTTATAAGGGAGGAGGGAAAGGCAGTTGGCAAAGCTTCTCAATGCAAAATTTTGATTTGTGCCCCCAGTCCAATTTAGAGAGGTTCCCTCCAGGGTCTGGCGCAAAAAACATGTCCATAGAAGAAAGGGATTCCCACCATGTTTCTTTCTCTCCCTCCCAGGCAGCTGCAGAAAGACACCCTGGAAGATTCCTCTGCCATCTCCTCCATTTGGTGAAGGGACAAGAGCCACCATGCAGCCAGTTGAGGTATGAGGATATCAAGGGGAAGATGCTTCCTTCTCTGTTGCAAGCCTCACAGTATCTGCTTCCTTGAAATTGGCATTGTAAAATGTGAAGGGTGCTCATGGGAAGGCTGGGAAGGGATCACCCCTGCCTAGGATGGGACGTGCAGAGAAACCCAAGCGGGAACCATGGATTTCTCACAGAAAACATTTTGGCCCTTTCCTTATGGCCATCTATGGCATCTTTCCCTACTAGGCTCTCAGCCCCTTGACAATGAGGACAATTCCTGCTGCCTAAACATGCCCCAAGAAGCTCTGCAGTGGGGAAATCCAACGTTTTTATGGGACCTTTCTGGTCACTTCTTTGTGTTACTCTTCCAGTACTAATAGACTGTCTCTGGCTTTTTGAATTTTCATCCCACAAACCTGCTTTTCAGTGATGTCAAGAAACGCTTCTTTCTTCTTCCTCCAGGGCGGGGTGTCCTTTGAGGAGGTGGCTGTCTATTTCACCCAGGAGGAGTGGACTCTGCTGCGCCCTGCCCAGAGAGCTCTCTACAAGGACGTCATGCTGGAGAATTTTGGGAACGTGGCCTCTGTGGGTGAGGAGCCTTTTCTCCTGGATTGTCTCCCTCTGGTTGGGAGTACGTTTCTTAAGGAGGACATGGTCAAGCTGACCATTTCCTTCCTCTCTTGTGGGAGGGGGTTCTGGGCACTCTGTGAAGAGAGGCGACCCCTGACTGGAAATCCTGAGTCCCTCAGAAGAGGTGCCGGGGATGCCTGCCCAGGAGAAGGTGGGGCAGTGGAAGGAGGGGCTTCCCTCCAGTCTGGGCCTTTCTATATCTGGGCAGAGATGCGGCTGTGGAGGGAGCTCAGGTGTTGTGTGTGTTGATCTGAGTCAGGAGTAAGCAGAGAACAGCCAGTGGCAGATGAATTAATACTCCTTAAGGCTCTCTATCCCACCCCTATTTCTTAACTTGTTTTGTATTTCTGGAGAGACAGAGTTAATCTGTCTTGGACCTGCTAAATTTATGTGCATGAAGAATGTTTAGATTTTTTCCCCCTGATAGGAGGACCTCAGATCGCCAAACCTGATCTCATTTCCTGGCTGGAAGAAGAGGAAGAGCTGTTTCTTGTGGATTGTGATGAAGAGCAAGGACTGACAGGTAGCAACTTAGGTCTATTTTGGGATTTTGTGTTTTCTGTACTTTCTTTGAATGGCTGATGGACTTCTTTGTCTCCCCACTCTGAAGTTCTCCTCTAAAAAGCTAGAATGAGTTTAGGATCCTGAAATGGTCCCTGTAGATCTTGAACCTGTGAAAACAAAGAACTTCCTTCTTCCAAGTCAGATAACTTCTGCCAAGTTGAGCCAAGTATTATCCACCCAGAGAGGCAGAAGCTTTTAGGCCAGGGTGTTTCCCATCCCTGTTTCTTCTGAGTTTCCTTGAAATGGAGTTGGTATGTCTGGTATCCTTCTGGGAAGCTATGCCTAGAAGGCAAAGTGGGTCTGCTTTGAGGATCAGGTGTTGTCTTCCTCTCCCTTTTCCAATGAGCCCCTTTTCACTCTTGTGTAGTATTCCTTGGCATGCTGACTAGTCATGGCAGCCAGATAAGCAGATGTGCCCACACTATTAATGAATCACCTTTGTTTCTACAAGGTATAAACTCAGTGTACTAGGTGCCCAAAGCAGAATAAACTAGGTACTTCGTATCCATGACACAGTTCATCTTTGCTGGTTGCAAATGTCTTTATGAGCATTTCCCTCTGACATCCTATAGTGCAGCTGCAAGATCAAGTGTGCTGCTCTTTGCAATAAAAGCAGAGACTCCCACAGAAAAGTACAGCTGCCCTTTTATCAGACCCATCCCCACTTTAACTCTAGAGTCCTTAGCCAATCTGGATACCAACTCCTGGGGCTGTAGGCCGCCAGAAACAGGTGTTAACATATCCACAAACTAGCTTGTTTTCCCTTTCAGTGTTAAATAGCACTTTCTGTGCAGAGAGTCACAGAAATGCCAGTGTGTTCTTCCATCACCGTAACTGTTAGAGCATCTCTTGCTCCTCTACCTCTCATCCACAACAAGGTGCCTTCCTGCAGAGACATTACCCAAAGCAACTCCACACAGCTCTCATGTTAATGTTTCTTAAAATTTCCGTCAGAATAGGGCAGTGTTGCAAGTGCTTCTAAAGCTGTGGTGGCAAACCTTTGGCACTCCAGATGTTTATGGACTACAATTCCCATCAGCCCCTGCCAAGTGAAGTCACCTGGCTGCTGGCCCAGGTGTCAGATAATAACTCTTTCCCATGGCACCAGCATAGCAGGCAAGGCCTAGTTGTCTAAGAGTTGCAAAGCAGCCATGAATTCAGGTCAAGACAAGATACAGCAGTGGTTACATACATCAAAGCATATAAGGCATGAACCTGACAACCACTTACGTCAGGAAGTTCTTCCTAATGTTTAGATGGAATCTCGTTTCCTATACTTTGAATCCATTAGTCTGTATCCTAGTCTGTGGAGCAGCAGAAAACAAGCTTGCTCCCTCTTCAGCAATATTTAAAAATGGCTGTCATGTCACCCCTGGACGTCCTCTTTTCCAGACTAAACGTACCCAGCTCCCTAAGTCTCCTCAAAGGGCATGGATTCTAGACCTTTTTGCCATTTTGGTTGTCCTCTTCTGAACTTGTTATATCTTGCCAATATCTTTCTTGAATTTCAATGCCCAGAACTGGACACAATATTCCAGGTGAGGTTTGACTAGTACTATTACTTTCCTTGATCTAGACACTGCCCTCCTGTTGATGCAGCCCAGAATTTCATTGGCTTTCTTGGCTACCACAACACACTTCTGACTCATGTTCAGTTTGTAGTCTACTACTGACACCTACTAAGACTCCCAGATCCCTTTTGCATGTAGTGTTACCAAGCCAGTTGTCACCCATCCTATATCTGTGTATTTCATTTTTTCTGCCTAAGTATAGTATCTTAGATTTATCTCTGTTGAAATTCATGTTAATTTTGGCCCAGCTCTTTAATCTGTCCTGGTCATTTGAATTCTGATTCTGTCCTCTGCGGTATTAGCTACCCTTCCTAATTTGGCATCATCTGCAAATTTGATTAGCACTCCCTCTATTCCATCATCTCAAGTGATTGATAAAATTTTTGACTAGCACTGGGCCCAGGACAGAACCCTGTGGCACTGAACTAGTCATGTTTTTCCAGGATGAAGATGAGCCTTTGAGTTCAGTCAACCAGTTACAAATCCATCTAACAGTAGCATTGTGTAGCCAGCATTTTGCTAGCTTATTTGCAAGAATTTCATGAGAGACCTTATAAAAAACCTTACTGAAGTCAAGGTATTCTACATCCATAGCATTCCCTTCATCTACCAAACTTGTTACTCTTTCAAAAAGAGAGAGAGAGATTAGTTTGGCATGACTTATTGAGAAACCCATGTTGACTTATAGTGATCACAGTATTCCCTTCTAAAGCCCCTTATGCACATGCAGAATAATGTGTTTTCAATCTAAATTATTTGAAACCCACCACTGCCTTCCCCCGCTCCTGAAGATTGCATTCGCTTATGAGAGATATGTGTAAATACATGTTCTATGTATCTTGTACACATATAATGATGGTGTTGTACTATTATTATTAAATTCTAATAAGAGATCAAGAGCCATACACTAATGTTAGGACTGATTGCTATTATTCAGGAATCTTAGAATTCATTTCTAAACAGGATATGCCTCATATCAAAGACATCTTAGTATGGTACTCTTTACAAATGTTAACAGGTCATATATGCATTGTTCTTCAAGTGAGGAAGAGGCCTGTGTGATTACAGTCTGTCTGTTTAATGATCTACTCTAGAATCTTTTCTGGTATTGATGTCATGCTAACTGGGCAGTAATTATTTGGGTCCTCTTTTTCCCCTTTTTGAAGATGGGGACAACATTAGCTCTCCTCCAGTCTGCTGGGATTTCTCCTGTTCTCCAGGAGTTATCAAAGATTATAGCAAGCGGTTTTTTGAGATTACTTCTGCCAGTTCATCATGCCCTGGGGATTTGAATTCATTAAGAACATAAGAAAGAGTCTGCTGGATCAGACCAGAGTCCATCTTGTCCAGCACTCTGCTACTCGCAGTGGCCCACCAGATACCTTTGGGAGCTCACATGCAGGATGTGAAAGCAATGACCTTCTGCTGCTGTTGCTCCTGAGCACCTGGTCTGCTAAGGCATTTGCAATCTCAAATCAAGGATTTGAAGTAGTTAGGTATTCTTGACAGACCACATGGTCTGAGTGATTTTTTCTATTTATTGTGTGCTGGATTTCCCCTACTTTATCTTCTGTTCCATTTTCCCTGGTTGAAAAAGATTGAGGCAAAGAATGTGTTGAGTAGTTCTGCCTTTTCTCCATCCTCTGTTACTATTTTGCCATCTTCTCTATGCTGTGAGCCTATCATATCCTTTTTATTTCTTTTGCTACAGACGTAACCAAACAAACCTTTTAAAATAGTTTTTAATCTCTCTGGCAAGCCTGAGCTCATTCTGTGCTTTAGCTTCTCTGACTTTCTCCCTACACATCCTGACTATTTGTTCATTTCTTATTTCCCCCTTTTTCAATTTCTTGTACATGTCCCTTTTACATCTCAGCTCAGTTGAAAACTCTTCAGACATCCATCCTGGTTTGCTTAGACACCTTCCATTTTTCCTCATTGGAATGTATGAAATTGTGCCATCAAGATTTCACTTTTAAGAAACTCTCCTCCATCATGTATTACGTTCTCTTTTAGTATTCTTAACCATGGGATCACACCCAGTAGTTCCCTAGGTTCACTGAAATCAGCTTTCTTAAAGTCTAGAATGTGTATCTAACTACGCTTGGCATCCCCTGTTCACTGCAAAACAAACTCCAGGAAAACATGGTCACTCCCTCCTGAGGATTCTACCACTTCCACTCCATTAATCAGGTCATTGTTGTTAGTTAGGAGCAAAATAGGCAGACCCCTTGTTGCCTTTCCCACCTTCTGGACCATGGAATTGTCTGCAAGGTAAGTGAGAAATTTGTTGGATCTTATAGTCTTAGCAGAATTTGACTCCCACCAAATTTCAGGATAATTGAAATCTCCCAATACTACTTCTTCTCTCTTTTGTGAAAGTTTGGTCATCTGTTTCAGATGGGCGTCATCCAGCTCTTCAGTCTGGTTTGGGGGGGTCCTCACAATAGACCCCCCACAATGATATCACTTTTGTTTTTCTCCCCCTTAATTTTTTACCCAGATGGTCTCAACCTGGTTTCCAGGATTTAAGTCACAGACCTGCTCACAAGTGTAATCATTCTTGATATGTAATGCTACTCCTCCTTTCCTAGTTGGTCTATTTCTCTGAAATAGGTTATACTCCTCAATTATTACCTTCCAATCATGCGACTCATCCCACCAGGTTGGGATTATGGTTATTATATCATATTTGCTTTGCTATGTTAAGAGTTTAAGTTCATCTTGTTTATTTCCCATGCTCTGTGCAATAGTGTAGAGACATTTAAGACCATGGTTTATTCCCCATGTTTATTTATTCCCCGTTTTGTTTATTTCCCATGCTCTGTGCAATAATGTAGAGACATTTAAGGCCATGATTCAGTCTGCACTCTGTCCTGATTGCTTAAGGAATGGAATATCTTTGGCATTTCCTGCCCTGGAATTTATGGATTGATGGATACACACTGGCAGGGGGCAGACAATCCTTCAGGGAGGTCTTCTGTTTAGCACTCTGTTGACTCTCTGACAATCACAGTCCCTGTGAAATTATGTTTTCCACTTATTTGTCACAAGCTACAAATCACTCAGACCATGTAGTCTGTCATGTGACCACACACCCAACCAAGACAAATGTGTCCGGACACTAAGCTTGTGAATTCTCATTTTCTGTACAGCAGCTAATTTTGCTCATTCCCTATTTCTTGGCTGCTTTTTTGTTGTGTGCTCGTGCCAGCTATGGTAAAATGACCCCAATGATCCTTGTTTAGACCACAGTCCTGGTCATGATTTCCTAGACAACAATGAGGATTTGACCTCTTTCCTTTCCCTTCTCCTTTCCTTATACAAGAGAGCCAGCGTGCCATAGTAGTTAAGAGAAGCAGACTCTAATTGGGATAACTGAGCCCTACTTCTCCACATGGAGTCTGCTGGGTGACTTTGGCCCCGTCACAGTTCTCTCAGAACTCTCTATCCCCACTTACCTTACCAGGTGTTTGTTGTGGGGACAAGAAGGGAATGTGCTTGTAAGCTGCTTTAAGACTCCCTAAGGTAGAAGAAATTGGGATATAAAAATCTGCTCCTGTTCATTTTTAGTTACGGTTACTCTTCTGTTCCCATCTGGATTGAATTAGAATTCTCTCCACTGTAAACCAGAGTCAGTAGAAGAATCACCCAACACACAGGTGGCTGACCTATGAGGTAGTCCTAGTTAGTCATCTAATGGGCCAGTGATGGAGTCTGTCATCCTGCTAAATTCCTCCAAGCCCACCCACCTACCAGACCATCTTTGTGCAGAGAAAATAAAAACTGTAAAAAGACATCCCAAATTCCCATGATCTAACACATGCCTCTGTGATGTTAAAGAGAAATTGCTGCTTCTTTGTTTCATCCCTTCCTGTTCTTGTTAGATTACCCTTTTCACCATGTGAAATCTTTAAGATTGAATCTTCAATCTTTAAGATTGAATGACTGTCCCTCCCTTAAAGAGTGACTTTCTGCCCACATCCTCCGCCCCCATATTCTTCCCCTGTGATTTCACCCAGGCAGGAAAAGAAAAACTTAAAACATTGAGGTGTAAGGTATCAATTGTGTATTCTTTCTCTGTTGTCCTTTTGGCAGTGTTCATTACTGACAAGTCTGCCATTGTACTTCGCCTGAAATGTTCAAAGAACGAAAGCAAGGAATTGAACTCTCTAAAAACTGTCTGAGCTTAACCTCTTGCGAGTATAACTATTACCCAACAAAGCAGAAATCTTTTCCATGGATATTTCATCACACCAGGTTTCTTTTTCTTTTGATAGGAGGTCTGTGGGAGACAGCGAATGAAACAAAAAAACACCCATTGATGGAGAAAGGTGATATATTTTCAGATGTGACAGAGAAATTTGAAAATCTCCATGCACTGAGGAAGCAGGAGGAAGAGGACCCACCTGAAGAGAGGACACATTCCAGTTTTTCACAGGATGCTAATACTGTACTGCAAAAAATATTCCAAGGAGACAAGAGGAAGAAGTGCACTTCAAACAGGGAAAATGTTCCTAAAAATTCAGTCATTAATATTCAACGAAACACCACTAACAAAAAGAAACAATATAAACAGGTGAAGTGTGGAAAAGGTTTTGGGCCCAAAGAGAGCCTAAAATCCCATCAACAAATTCACACAGGGGAAAAACCATATAAATGCCTGGAGTGTGGGAAAAGCTTTAGTCGAAATAGTCATCTTAATTCGCACAAAAACATTCACACAGGAGAGAAACCATATAAATGCGTGGAGTGTGAGAAAAGCTTCAGTCGGAGAAACAGTCTAATTTCTCACCAGAGAATTCACACAGGGGAGAGCCCATATAAATGCCTAGAGTGTGGGAAAACCTTCACTGTTCGTAGAAGCCTTACTTATCATCAAAGGATTCACACTGGGGAAAAACCATATCAGTGTGTGGACTGTGGAAAATGTGTCAGTGATCGTAAAACACTTAATTCTCATCGCATGATTCATAGAGGTGAGAGACCATATAAATGCCTGGAGTGTGGGAAAAGCTACAGTTATCGTAGAAGCCTAATTTCCCATCAAAAGATTCACACTGAGGAGAAACCATATACATGTCTGGAGTGTGGAAAAAGCTTCCGTGTTAGTAGAAGCCTTACTTCTCATCAAAGAGTTCACACAGGGGAGAAACCATTTCAGTGCCTGGAATGTGGAAAAAACTACCATGAGAGAAGAGCACTAGTTTACCATCAACGAACTCATTTGGCAGAGAAACCATATAAATGTCTTGAGTGTGGAAAAAGCTTCAGGATTCGTGAAAGGCTTACTTATCATCAAAGGATTCACACAGGAGAGAAACCATACAAATGCCTGGACTGTGGAGAAAGCTTCAGGTGGAGTAATCAGCTTACTTCTCACCGAAGAATTCACACAAAGGAAGAACCATATAAATGCCTGGAGTGTGGGAAAAGCTTGTCTGACAGAGGAAACCTAATTTACCATCAGAGGATTCACACAGGAGAGAAACCATATAAATGCCTGGTGTGTGGAAAAGGCCTCAGTGATCGTAGAACCCTTGCTTCTCATCAAAGAATTCACACAGGGGAGAAACCATATACATGTCTGGAGTGTGGGAAAAGCCTCAGTGATCATAGAAGCCTTACTAAACATCAAAGAATTCACACAGGGGAGAAACCGTATAAATGCCTGGAGTGTGGCAAAAGTTTTTGCCAGAGTTACAGCCTTACTTATCATCAACGCGTTCACACTGGGGAGAAACCATACAAATGCCTGGAGTGTGGAAAAAGCTTTAGTTACAATACAACCCTTACTTCCCACCAAAGAATTCACACAGGTGAGAAACCATATAAATGTTTAGAGTGTGGGAAAAGCTTCAGGTGGAATAATCAGCTCAATTTTCATGAAAAAATGCACAAAGAGAAGGAGCCATATAAATTCCTGGAACATGTGAAAAGCTTCGATGAGAAAGAAACCCTAATTTACCATCAGAAAATTCAGGCAGGGGAGAAACCATATGAGTGCCAGGACTGAGGGGAAAGTGTCTTTCATTGTAGAACTTTTAGTTCTCACCAAATAATTTACATGGGAGGAAACAAAATAAATGTCTGGAATGTGGGAAAAGTTTCACTGACAGAGGAATGCTAATTTACCATTAGCAAACTCATACAGGGAGGAATCCATAGAGAATTTTGGAATGTGGGAAAATCTTCAGTGTTTATGGAAGTCTTACTTCTCATCAAAATATTCACACAGAGGAGAAACAAGTGTTGAAAAAGCTTCATCAAAATGAAAACCTTATTTTCCATCAATGAATTCACACCGATGAGAAACCATATAATTTGTGTGTATGGGGGGATTAATTTGGTGTTGCAGTCTTACTTCCCATCAAAGAACTCATATAGATGAAGCTATGGAACTGTTTGGAGTGTGAAAAGTCGTTTAATCAAATGAAGTGACTTACAGAATTAGAAGTTCATGCAGTATCTCACTATAAAATACACATTTCAGTATAATTTCATAAAATGTTTCAGAGAATAAAAACCTTAGACCAGATGTTCCCAAACTTTTAAAGCCTGCAGGCACATTGGGAATTCTGACACAGTATGGTTGATTCAGCCACAAAGTGGCTGCTGAAGGTGGTGGATCCAGCCACAAAATGATTACCACGGCTTAATATCAGTAACATGGTGTAGATCTTTGTGCTGAGGTGGCAGCTGTCGCCAAAGCAACAATTTAAAGTCTGCATAGTGATTGAAAAGCCTTACTGGGCAAAAGCCATACTTCGCCCAACATACTTCCTACAAATACTTGGTAGGTGCCAAGAAAATATATTGGCTCCTCTTTATTTCCATCCGCAATGGTTAGCTCCGCATCAGCATTCTCAGGGGGAGAGGGAAAACATGTGACACTTTTCAGTGCTGAGATTCCACAGTGAGCATCCCACAGAGTCCCTACCAACCATGGTGACACCTGCTAATCACAGAGTTGTCAAATGATATTCGTTTGAGTGGTAGAAAGGGGGATAGCCAGACCCTACCCAGTGATGGAGCCACACCCCTTGACCCCCGACTGGGAGGAAAGATCAATTGACTTCATAACCATAACAAAGACTTGTGATGTCGGCAAGACTCCAGTGTGCACCACGAATCATAGAAAGTTGCCAATCCATGTGATACGCAGAATTTACAGAGACTTTTGCCTTATCTCTAAACCACAGAGACCAGTTTCACTAGGGCCGTTTCCGCACGGGCATTAAATGGCGGCGACCTGGGAGGCGGCAAAGCGCCCGTCTCCAGGCCGCCATTCGCACAGGGGGCGCAGCTGCAACGCAGCCGCGCCACTCTCGCGCTGCCCGCCCGGCCTGAACCAGGCATTTCCCCAGAAGCTGGCTGGGAAGCGCTCTTTTTTTGAGAGGCTTGCCCGCCCGGTGAAGCTGCTGCTGAAGCCCGAAGACAGCAGCAGCTTCAGGCGCCATCCACCAGCCAGCAACTGCTACCTTGTCCCCGGGCCTCGGCGACATGCCGGAGGCCCGGGGACATGCCGGGTCGGCCGGGCGCCAGCGCTCCATGGCTCCGGCTGCCTGGCTGTTCCCAGGACCGTCCATGCGGACGGTCCCAGCGTCGTCGGGTTGGCCTTCGTGTGGAAACGGCCTAGAATAAATGGTAGCCCAAAGGACAGACTCTCTGGCATCAAATCACTGCCAATCTCCTTCCTCACCCCAGACTCAAGCCCCTCCAAGCTCTACTTCCAAATCTCCCAGTATTTTCCAAGTCAGAGCTGGCAAGTCTGGATGATTGTCTCAGTGTCTGAGTCACACCTCCATTGCCCACCTGCAATCTACCAGGCAATGGTTTAGTTACCTTTTTGGAGGTTTTTGAACAGAAGCTGGATGAACATATCTCAGGAGTGCTTTGATTGTGTGTTCCTGCATGGCAGGGGGTTGGACTTGATGGCCCTTGTGGTCCTTTCCAACTCTATGATTCTGATTCTATAGTACAACAGACATTGATGGGGAGCAGGATAGCACTCCCAAAGAGTCCTGAACATACCTCCCCACCTCACAAACTTTTGCTGAGAATGACTGCCATATGTCAACTAGTGCACCTGGGTCTGAGCAACTAGGGCGAGAGGCAGTAGCCCAAAGAAAAACCCTCCTGTTCTCCTACCAAAGGTATAGCTCCCAACAAAATGCAAAGCAGAGTCTCCAGCCGCCACACCCCAAACTGGTGCCCTCACCACCTGGTCTACTGAGCGTAGAGAATTTAGCAGCACCATTGGATCAAAAGTGTTTCTCGTGTCAACCCCATCCTCATGGGGCCAGGCAGGGACCATGCAAAGATGAGTGTAAGCCACTGGAAAGTCTCTGAGATAGCACAACAGACCCCTACTTCAGTCCACTCAAGGAAAAGCCAGAGTTAGTCCTGCCAAGAACAACTTCTATTTCGCTCTTGCAAACAGTAGAAGGGGGAGGGGATGTCCCAGCTAATGGGTCACAGGGAGGCATCCATGATTTGGGCTGATATGTCCCTTCACAACCCCTGCATTCTGCACCCTAGGGGCCAATCACTTCGAGTAGCACCTTTCATCAACAAAATGTCCCACTTGCCCCACCAAGATGCATGGCTTATCAGGATGTGGGAAAATATAGAAAAAGGCTGCACACCACCTTCACCCTTAAAGATTATAGACATCTTCTGTGAAAGCCACCATGTGTGATCGGATGTTTTTCAGGCATTGTGAATTTTTAAAAATGTCCTTCAGGGAAAGAAAACTAAGTTGTCATAAGCAAAAATGGTAAATTCTGGGGTGCTGTGTGGTTTCCGGGCTGTATGGCCGTGTTCTAGCAGCATTCTCTCCTGATGTTTCGCCTGCATCTGTGGCTGGCATCTCTGAAGATCCTCTGAAGATGCCAGCCACAGATGCAGGTGAAATGTCAGGAAGAGAATATACTAAAGCTACAACCATAACACCAAAGCCACAGCACTTCAATATTCTCTCACGATGTTCGCCTGCATCTGTGGCTGGCATCTCCTGAGGATCCTCTAAAGTGCCAGCCACAGATGCAGGTGAAATGTCGGAAGATAACTACTGATGCGTAAAAGCCTCCACAACCTTCTGTGAAAGCCTTTGACAATACCGCGATTAGAGATTCTGACCTACGGCTGATGTTTCAGACACATCAAACTTTTAAAGAAATCTTTCCTGAGAGACACACACAAATTCTAAAACTAATTGAATTATTAATTGAAATAATAGCAGCTGTTCTCAAAATGTGTACTAGTTCACCTAAAGAAATTACTCCTACTCTTAGAGAATTGTAATGTTTATGTATTTAGTTAAGATTGATAAATGTTAGCAAACCTGGTTTTATTGCATGTATTTTTTTCTATACTTGTAGAATAAGTTGCTGATAAAAAGAGCCTGCTTCATTTTTGACCATCTTTGTTTATTCTGCTGGGGAAAAAAATCTGATGTTTGACCATTTATGCATGTTCAACTTATCCCACGGTTGAAAAGCAGTTGATTTTCTAACTTTGTTTTGCAGTGGGGATTTTCTGTTTACACCATTTTTTGTTTCCACATGGTTTTTGTTCCCTAACCAAGCTGATTACCATTTTGCTTGCCTGCCTCTTTGCTGTAGCCAACCTCAGTTTTGGGAGGTTGCCCTGCCCATCTTTTTTATCTGAAGGCATCTTTTATCTACTTCACTGAGAAAGCCTGATTCACTAGCTGGGGTAAAGCCTAATGTATTTTGGGAAGGAAGAGAAAGAGGAATGAAGACAGTGGTAGCTGGGGGTGGGTGGGGGGGAGTGAGAGAGGAGGGCGGCTGGCAATAACTTTCTTAACGAACCCAACCTTGTCAATTTTACTGGGCTCACCATTCCATTGATAGACTTCAAAATGGGGGGGGGGAGTCATCAGGGGAAGTCTCCCCAAATCTGATGATCATTCTGAAAGGGTTGCTGGTAGAGTGGGAGGAATTACTCTGGTGGGGCAGGGGAAGGCAAGGAAAAGTGAAAATCCAGGGAATTTTTAACGCACATGGATCTCCTTTTCCTGTGAAGTAAGAAAAAAGTCACATTTTCAGTTACTGCTGGGATTCTGAGAGTGGGGTGAGTGCCAAAGAGGGGGAAATATGTGCATCAACAAGAATCAAATTCCAAGGGAATGTACCCTCAAAGCGAAGGAGATCACACGTGTGTAAATGACCTAACAAATGCCCTTGCTTTTCCACAGGTTCTTTCCTGGGTCCAGTGCAGTGGTGGGATTTAAATAATTTAACAACCAGTTCTGGTGGTTGGATTCAAATAATTTAATAACTGGTTGTTTACAAGCACCATTTTAACAACCGGTTCTGCCAAAGTGGTGCGAACCTGATGAATCCCACCACTGGTCCAGTGCTATTCAGTATTTTTATATGTGACTTGGATGATGGAATTGAAAGCATGCCCATCAGATTTGCAAATGACGCCAAATTAGGAGAGGTAGCTAACACTCTGGAGGATGGGGTGAGAATTCAGAATGACTTTGACAGATTAGAGAACTGGGCCAAAACTAACGCAATTAATTTCAATAGGGAGAAATATAAGGTACTCCATTTAGGCAGGGGAAAAAATGAAATTCAGAGATATAAGATGGGTGGCACCTGGCTTGGCAACAGGACATTTAAAAGGGATGTGAGAGTCTTAGTGGACCACAGGCTGAACATGCGCCAACAATGTGATGTGGCTGCTAAGAAATCAATGAGATTCTGGGGTGCATCAATCAGAGTAGTATCCAGATCAAGGAAGGCCCCTTCCGCACATGCAAAATAATGCATTTTCAAATCACTTTCACAACTGTTTGCAAGTGGATTTTGCTATTCCGCACAGCTTCAAAGAGCATTAAAAGCAGTTTGAAAGTGCATTATTCTGCATCTGCGGAATGAGCCTAATAGTACCATTTTATTCTTGTTGGCCAGACCTCACTTGAAATACTGTTTGCAGTTCTGGGCACCCCAATTCAAGGTGGATATTGACAAGTTGGAAGAAGTCCAGAGGAGGGTGACCCAAATGGTAAAAGATCTGGAATATATCCCCTATGAGGAGAGACTTAGGGAGCTGGGTATGTGTAGTCTGAAGATGAGAAAGTTAAAGGGGTGAGATGATAGCCATGTTGATATTTTTGAAGGGATAGCCCACAAAATAGAAAACAGTGTGCCAAGCACAATGCAATAGAACTGAACAACTCAAAAATTCAAAATTGGCACACTGACCTGGATTTGTATGTAGACATCATTTACAAAAAATTCAAAGCAACATTTACTCAGTTATTTTTCATTGTTATTACACACATGTAAATCCACTTACACTAATGTTAACCTTATTCTAATATACTATAATAAGAAAATTAAAGTGCATAATATATATATAAAGTGCCAGTGTCAATAAATCATATCAAAATACAATTTCATCATTTCGTTACAGAGATATAATGACAAGGTCCATGTATGTGACTCTAAACTAATGAGTTCCAAAATTTTCTAGTATGTCCATATTTTATATGGTTTCAAAATGGAACTACACAAATTTTCACCAGCTGTATTGACAGTCATTCACAAGTCCATATGAGACCACACTGTTCAATTCCAACAGAAATTTTATATCTCCATTTTTTTGTATGTTCCAAATTGAACTTCACAACAGAGCTGATATCTCCTGTGCCTTGAGTCCATTCATAGATGGTACATGGAAAAATGAGAATCCTGTATAGAATCGCACCACGCGTCTGAATGCGTTTTCGAAGGTATCTTCTTCAGTATACCGATTCTCAATGGCTTGATTTCATCCTGGGGTAAACATTCTTCTACAGTGTCATCTTTCCCCTAGAGATCCTTGTACTGTGGTGCCAGTGGCTGCCAAAGCAATTAAAAAAAACACCACTGTGCACAGCCAATCTAATCTCCAATAGTTAATCAGAAGTTTCATTGGACAAAAACCCTACCTGGCCCCACCCACATTCTAAAAACACCTAGCAATGCCAGAAAAGGTGTTGATGGGTGCTATGTTGCCTATGGGCACCATATTATGGGACCCAGTTCTATACCCTCCATCTTCTCCCATCCCACCTTTGGGGGATGAGTCTTCTTGCTGGAGTTGCTGGAGTTAACAGAACCTCTGCTCGCCAAATTTCCACCGGCTACCTCTTTTTTGCATGGACTATCTGTAGCCATGTCAGGTGCCACTTGCATCTCACAGGGTATTTATTATCCAGGGCAAGCACTGAAAGATGTTATTGACGTTTTAAAAACTGCACTTAACCACAAAGACTTCTGAAACCCTGAAGGTTGGAGAGAATGCGAAAAAGATGGTGTTCCAGAAGGAGCCAACTGTGTACTGCTGCCCTTAAGCAAAACAGGCTTTTTGGTTCTGCAAGTTATGCATTTCAACACTCGATTATTAATGTGCTGTTAGGGATGATTTCTTTTCAAAGTGATCTTTACCTGTGGTGACCGGAGTCTTGAGGAGGGCCACTGGGGGGAAGCATCATTATTTGATGGTTTATTTTTATTTGTTTGTTTATTAGGTTTATAAACCGCCCTCCCCCTAGGGGCTCGGGGCCGTGAACAACATTTCAGCGGGATGGAGAGCAAGACCGTTGGAGGCTGGACAAGGCTCAAGTGGCTGCAGGTTCCAGAGGCTCCTTAAGGAAGGAGCGGGAGGAGAAATATGGGGCAGGGAGAAAGAGAGTTGTTTGGGTGCTGTGTGGTTTCCGGGCTGTATGGAGGAATGTATTGTCGAAGGCTTTCATGGCCAGAATCACTGAGGTGCTATGTGGTTTCCGGGCTGTGTGGCCGTGTTCTAGCAGCATTCTCTCCGGACATTTTGCCTGCATCTGTGGCTGGCAGCTTCAGAGGATCCTCTGTCTATCAGATTTCTATCAGATCCTCTGAAGATGCATTCAGCCACAGATGCAGGCGAAACGTCAGGAGAGAATGCTGCTAGAACACGGCCACACAGCCCGGAAACCACGCAGCACCCAAGTGATTCCGGCCGTGAAAGCCTTCGACAATACAAGAGAGTTGTTATTTGGGAACCATTTTGAGCAGCCCTGAATCCAGCTCGGTGTAGGAAAGGGTAGAATAGGACTCAAAACAAAAACAAATAGTAATAATAAATAAATAATATCAAATTGGGTGGGGGGGGGGAAGGAGAATAAATAAAGTTGGGTCCCCTCCTGTTGTTAAAACCTGTTAAAATCCCTGCTGCTTAGTTCTTAGGTTTTAATGATTTTAGTATTTTATGTTGTTGATTGCTGTCTATGTAACAGCCATGTTGGAAGCCGCCTTGAGCCCTTCGGGGATAGGCGGCCTACAAGTTTAATAAAATAAAATAAAATAAATAAAAGGGATCAATGAGGCAGCAGCTGACAGGCTCCAAAACCAAGACTTCAGATCTGTTTACTGTCAGGCAACTCCTCATCTCATGACTATCAGGGAGATTTTCGTTATATTTCTCATTAGACATAACATTAGACAACTAGACATAAGAACAGTTTTTTCCCGAATGCCATCACTCTGTTAAACAAATAATTCCCTCGATAATGTCAAACTATTTATTATATACTTATTATATAATTACTGCACTACTTTTTTCATCATTCCTATTACCCATCTCCTCCCACTTGTGACTGTATGACTATAGCCTGTGCTGACATTTCATTTTATGTTATGATTTTACATTTTATGTTTTTATTACTACTGATTGTTTCCTGATTGCTTACTAGACCTATATGACAATCATTAAGTGCTGTGCCTTATGATTCTTGACAAATGTATTTTTCTTTTATGTACACTGAGAGCATATGCACCGGAGACAGATTCCTTGTGTGTCCAATCACACTTGGCCAATAAAGATTCTATTCTATTCTATTCTATTCTATTCTATTCTATTCTATTCTATTCTATTCTATTCTATTCTATTCTATTCTATTCTATTAAAACAGGCCCAGTGTTGCCTGCTCCCTTTGGCTGGGAAATGGGGGCGGGGGAGATGCGGGGTCCTGACTTCTCCGCCCTTTGCTGAGATGCTCCCCCCCGCCTTTCCTCTCCTGCCTCCCTGGGAGTGGGGAGGAGATGCTCCCCGGGGGCGATAGAGAGAGAGAGACCTCCACCGTCCTAGAGAGGCATCCTAGAGAGGCAGGAGGGGACCCCGGGAAGGCCACTTCCTGTTTCCCCGCTTCATTCCCCGGGTTTTCGCTTCAATGGCCGGGGAGGAATCCGCGGAGCTCCCGGGACTTTTCCCGGGAGAGGCTCTCCAGGCTCCCGCCCCGGAGATCTTGGGGGTCCCTGCGGTGCCCCCGGCCCCAGATCTAGCCGGTGAGCTCAAAGGGGTTGGGGGGTAGAGGGGAAGGGCTGTGCGTGTTGCATTGCAACAAGCGACAAAGGAGGAGGAGAGGGGTTGCATCACGTTGCCAGAGGGAGAGAGAGCCCCACAATGAATCGCCCCCCCCCCCCCGGGACCTCTTTGCACAGAACCAGGAGGTTCCTGCAGCGGGATGGAGAGCAAGACCCAAACGCAGCGCCCTTGCAGGCTGGACAGGGCTCAAGTGGCTGCAGGTTCCAGAGGCTCATTAAGGAGCGGGAGGAGACATACGGGGGCGGGGAGAAAGAGGGAACAGAGGGAGGAGGGTAGGAGGGTGCTGGTGGGGGAATTTGGGTGCTAAGAGGATGGTGCAAATGTAAAAACAGGGATGTTCTAAGGGTGAGATGTGGGGGGGGGCAGGTGTGGTGGGAGGGCTGCGGAAGAACTTGCTGAGGGAGCAGTAAAGAGGTTTCTCTCTCTTGCTGTGAGCTGGGGTTGGGCCGGAGGGGGAGTTGCAAGAGAAAGGAGGGGGTGCACCACGAGGCGAGTGAGGAAGAGCCCCCTCCCCACCCGCCCCTATGTGCAGAGCCAGGGTGGTCCCTGCAGCAGGATGGAGAGGCAGATTCAAGGCTGAGACTGAAGTCCCCTCTTCTCCCATTGTTCCGTTTGTATTTTGCTTCTCCAGTTATCGCCCCCTGGTGTCAGGCACTCCTTCTGGTGCTGTTTCAAATCTCAGGTCATACATTTTAGCAGTAAGATGATCGCCTTTTATCCATAGGACACATGGTTGTTGTGTGGATAGAAAAAGGGGGAGGGGAAACTAGTTTAAGCAGCTTTTATTCCACAGAGGCTGCAGGGCAGGAGATGGAAAACTTAAGGCAGAGGGAAGGAGAAATTCCTGGATATTTGGGGGTGGAACCAGGTGAGGTGGGGTTTGAGGATAGGATGGACCTCAGAAGGGTAGTATGCCACAAACTCCACCCTCCAAAGCTGCTGTTTTCTCCAGGGCAGGGGTCTGCAACCTGCGGCTCTCCAGTTGTTCATGGACTACAATTCCCATCAGCCCCTGCTAGTGTGGACCCTGCCAGCATGGCCAATCCACCCCCAAACCTCCAGGGATTCCCAACCTGGAGCTGGCAACCCTCAGGGAGATTCATCTGTGTAGCCGAGAGACCTGTTGTGATAACAGTGCAGTCACTACCAACTCTGCTGCTCTGTGTGTGTGTGTGTGTGTGTGTGTGTGAGTGAGGGGGGGGAACGGGTGGGCAGCTGGGGGGGTGATGAGCCGCAGAAAAAGAAAGTGTCAGCTATGGAGGAGAAAAGGAGTAAGAAGAAATTTGGCAAGAGGGAGAAAGAGTGTGAGAATGAGAGAAGGGGAAGAGGTGAGGAAGCAAAGGTGAAGGGAAAGGAATAACTGTTCCTGCAGGTTTTTTGTAGGTCCCCAATTGCTAGTTGTCTATTGTGTATTTCTGGAGGGACTGTCTATTGTGTTGTTTACTGTGTATTTCTGGAGGGACTTGGAACTGCTGAATTGATATGCTTGCAGAAAAGTGTAATTTTGCTGGTTTTCCCTTCTAATAAATAGGACCTCTGATTTCCAAGCCTGACCTGATATGCTGGCTGGTGGAAGAAAAAGAGCTATTTTTGCAGGTCTCTGATGAACACGTAGGAGGTATGGTCATCGGTCTGTCCTGGGACTGCCTTTTGCCTGCACTTTCTTCCAAGGGAGGGTGGATCTCCATTGGGTTTTTTTTAATCTTTAATTTCTGTTTATCCTCAAAGGAGCCTTGATGAGTTGTGGGTTCTGGAATGATCCCTGTCGATCTTGAACTCATAAAAATGGATAACTTTTTTCTCCCAAGTCTTGTGGCCCTGTAGCCTAGCCAAGTATTTCTCATTCTGGAAGGCAGAGACTATCAGACAAGAGTGTAGGGGTGTTTTGGTTAAGAGCAGGTGGATTCTAATTGGGAGAACCAAGTCTGATTCCTCACTCCTCCACCTGAGTGGCAGAGGCTTATCTGGTGAACCAGATGTGTTTTCGCACTCCTACATTCCTGCTTGGTGACCTTGGGCTAGTCACAGTTCTTTGGAACTCTCTCAGCCCCACCTGCCTCACAAGGTGACTTTTGTGGGGAAAGGAAGGGAAAGGAGCTTGTAAGCCACCTTGAATCTCCTTACAGGAGAGAAAGGTGGGATATAAATCCAAACTCTTCTTCTTCCCCAAACCCCCGAAAAATTTTAACCACAGTTTCAGGAGATCATCAGCAACAACAGGGAAGAGACACGTGCTTCAGTCTGAGTCTCAGGGCTGGTCCATGTAGCCAAGAGGAAGAGCCAGCAGAGGTCTGAGGGGGTGGCCTGGGCAATACTAGGCTAGGGAACTTTTCTCCTGCTTTTGGGATGGGTGGATTGAAGGCAGCTTCTCTTGAGACCGTGGGTGGAGATATACATTTTTCCATCTGGCTAAATGACCCTGCCACAGGAAAGCATCATGGCTAGGGCAAGCAGAGCAGGCGGGAGCCATTCCCCTCAAAGGCTACTTTTCTCTAAGCGGTGAGATAGCTGTTCCTAGCTGGCCTTTCCATATCTCCGTGTGAGGCATTCCATCCTTGGCCTCTCATCCTTGGCCACTACATTCCCAAGATATTCTCCTTGTGGTGTGAGGCAGGTGAAAGGGGATTCCCTCAGAAGAGAGGAGGGAAAGGCAATTGGCGAAGCTTCTGAATGCAGGATCTTGATTCGTGCCCCCATCAAATTTAGAGAGAGGTTCCATCCAGGCACAGAAAACATGTTCGTAGAAGAAAGGGATTCCCACCCTCTTTCTTTCCCTCCCAGGCAGCAGCAGAAAGAAACCTTGGAGGATTTCTCCACCATCTCCTTCCTGTGATGATCAGACACGACCCACCACGTGGCGAGCTGAGGTATGAGGGATATCATAGGGGAGCTGTGCAAAGAAGGGCAGGATTGCTTCCTCCTCGGTTGCCAGATCATAGGATATGGTTCCTTGAATCTGACACCGAAAGATGTCAAATTTGCCCCCTGGGGAGGCTGGGGAGTAGTCACCCCTGCCTTGGCTGGGACATGCAGGGAAGCCCAAGCAGGAATTACGGACACAATATTGCACCATAGATTTCTCACAAAAACAACTTTCCTTATGGCCATCTACAGCATCTTTCCCCACTAGGCTGCCAGCCCTCTACTGATGAGGACAATCCCTGCGGCCTCAAGATGCCTCCAGGAGCTCTGTGATGGCAGACCCTAACGTCCTTATGGGTCTCTTCTTGCCTTCTCTTTGTGCTGCTCTTCCAGTACTAATGGACTGTCTCTGGCTTCTTTACTTTTTCCTCTTCTTCATACAGGGCTGGGTGTCCTTTGAAGAGGTGGCTGTGTATTTCACCCAGGGGGAGTGGATCCTGCTGCTCCCAGCCCAAAGAGCTCTGTACAAGGAAGTCATGCTGGAGAATTTTAGGAACGTGACCTCTCTGGGTGAGGATCCTTTTCCCCTGGACGGTCTCCCTCTTGTTGGGTGGAAGTCCCTTAAGAGGAAAGACATAGGCTGTTCGCCCTGGTCTCTGTCATCCTCCGTGATTATTCCTCTGACATGGGAGGGGTTCTGAGCACTCTGTGAAAGGGCAGAGGCTACCTGGCCGTCTTACGTCTGAAGTATCTGGGAGGGCATCCAAAGAGTTGTCAAGGGATACCTGGTCGGGAGAAGGGGGGGCACTGGAAGGGGGGGGGTTCCCTCCAGTCTGAGCCTTTCCATACCTGGACTGAAGTGTAGCTGTGGAGAGAGATCTGTTGGCTTCTCAGTGACCTTCTGTGTTCTCTGCTAGCATTTCAATCAGACCTGAGTAAGGAAAAAACTGTCAATGCCAGATGAATGAACTCTCCATATGGTTCTTTAGCCCACCCCTGTTTCTGGAGGGACACAGTTAGTCTGTCTTGGACCTGCTGAATTGATGTGCACAAAGAAGATTTATAATTGTGTTTTTTCCCCTGTGATACAAGGACATCAGATCACCAAACCTGATCTCATATCCTGGCTGGAAGAAGAGGAAGAGCCGTTTCTCTTGGGCTGTCATGAAGAGGAGGGACTGGCAGGTAGATCAGGAACCTGTGAAAACAGGAAACTTCCTTCTAACCCAATTCATTTCTGTCAAGTTGAGTCAAGTATTGCCCTCTCTTAAGAGGCAGAGGCTTTCGGGCCAAGGTGTTTCCCAGCCCTGTTTCTCCTGAGATCCCTTGAAGCAGAGATGGCAGGCCCTGATCCTCCTGGGACACAGTGCCTGCAAAGAAAAGCAGATCAGCAGTGAGGATCAGGTGCTTTCTTCCTTTCCCTCTTTTCGCCAATCAGCCCCTCTCACTCTTGTGGGCTTGCTTGTCTTACTTTGGCATGCTGAGTAGCCCAAAGAAATGTGCCAACTGTCTTAATGCATTACCTTTCTGTTTACAAGGCACCAACTCAGGGTACTAGGTCACAGAGCAGAATTATCATAGCAGAATTAGGAAAAGAAAGATGACTTACGAGGTGCTCACGGTCCATGACATACCTCGTCTTTTCTGGTTGCTAACGCCTTTATGATCATCTCCCTCTTTCATCCTTCATTGCAACCGCAAGATCGAGCGTGCTGATTTCTGCCATCAAAAAGCAGAGAACCCCAAATAAAGGACCAGTTCTCTTTTCAGACCTCTCCTAATTTGGACTCTGCTGTCCTGAGCCAATCTGGGTGCCAACTCTCAGAGCAATACCCTGCCAAAACAAGGACAGTAGACATTAGTATATCCAGTAGCTAGCGCTCTCTGTGAAGAGAGTCACAAAAATGCCAGTGAATTCTTCCATCACCCTATTAGAGCATCTTTTGCTCCTTTTCCTCTCATCCACAACAAGGTGCCTTCCTGCGGAGACATTACCCAAAGCAACTCCACACAGCTCTCATATTAATGTATTTTATAATCTCTGCCGGCCAAGTCAATGTTGCCAGAGCTTCGAAAGGGTTTGACACATGTGTGTTTTTAATACCATCAGTTCACTTCAGATTTATAGCAGCCTTATGAATCAATATCCTTCAAAATGTCTTAATGTTTACAGCCTTGCTTAGGTCTTGCAAACTGAGAGCCATCTCGTTTTGGACCTTTTTCTGCTTCTTCAACTTTTCCTTGCGTTGATTGATCTAAAATCCGCTGGTTTGTCTTTTTGACAGCCCACCGTATCCTCAAAATTGTCCTCCGAGGCCACTTTTCAAGCAAAACAATTTTCTTGTCAGCTTCCTTCATTGTCCAACTTTTACACCCTTACAGTGTAATTGGGAATACTATGGCATGGATTCACTTGACCCTGGGTTGCTAGCAACACATCCTTACACTTCAGAATCTTTTCTAGCTCCTTCATGGGTGCCCTCCACTCCAGACGCTTAGCTATAAGGTGGTGCACCAGTGGGTCACGTGGGGGGTGGAAAATCACCCCAGACCCCTCCCACTTCCCGCCCAGCAGAGGCTGCTGCTGGACCAGCCTTGCTGGCCAGGCCTCACAGAGGGCCAGCAGAGGTCTTCCTTCCTTCCTTCCTTCCTTCCTTCCTTCCTTCCTTCCTTCCTTCCTTCCTTCCTTCCTTCCTTCCTTCCTTCCTTCCTTCCTTCCTTCCTTCCTTCCTTCCTTCCTTCCTTCCTTCCTTCCTTCCTTCCTTCCTTCCTTCCTTCCTTCCTTCCTTCCTTCCTTCCTTCCTTCCTTCCCTTCCCTTCCCTTCCCTTCCCTTCCCTTCCCATTTCCCCCACCCTTAGTCATCCCTTGCCACCCACATCCCATCCCTTGCCACCTTCTCCAATCCCTAGTCACCCCTTCCCATTTTCCCCACCCCTAGCCATCCATTGTCACCTTCTCCAATCCCTACCCAACCCTTGCTTCTCTTCAGCAACCCCTAGCTCAGCTGGCATTGTTCTGAGAGGTGGTGATTTTGGGGTGACTTAGTGCAGAAATCATGAGGATCCATGAGGATCCATGTTTTCCAAACATGTGGCTAGGGGTTTGGGCTATGATTTGATGCTGATTTCGGAATCTGTGTCATGAGGAATCGCAAGGAATCACCCAAAGGTGGATGATCTACATTGGCCATGCTGGCATGGGCTGATGGGATTTGTAGTCCATGAACATCTGGAGATCCGCAGGTTGCAGACTCCTGTCCTAGTCAGTCATCTAATGGGCCAGTGACGGAGGGACCAGTCAGTCCTATCGTTCTGCCAAATTCCTCCAAGTCCGCCCACCCACCAGGCCATCTTTGTGCAGAGAAAATAGAAACTGTAAAAAGACATCCCAGATTCCCATGATCTAAAACATGCCTCTGTGATGTTAAAGAGAAATTGCTGCTTTTTTGTTTCATCCCTTCCTGTTCTTGTTAGATTACCCTTTTCTCCATCTGGCTGGCCAACTTTTTCGAGTGTTTCACCATGTGTGTTAAAGAATGAATGACTGTCCCTCCCTTAAAGAGTGACTTTCTGCCCACATCCTCCGCCCCCATATTCTTCTCCTGTGAATTCACCCAGGCAGGAAAAGAAAAACTTAAAACGTTGAGGCGGAATGAAGTCGTTATGTTCGGCGCAAGGAATAGGCGGGACGCAGCGATATCAGGGTCCGGTGGAGAGAAGCCAGCGGCAGGCCAATCTAGCTAATCTGCTGAGCTCTGGTCCCTGGCACCTTTTATTAGGGTTTTACAAGAGGGCGGGAGAACATTGTACAGTACATGACTCATGGGGGCTGCGTATGTGCGGGAGGAAACGTTCCTGTCTGGGCCTAATCCATACCTGGGGGTATGTACCTTTTGTCTCTTTGTCCAGGGCATCCCATGACCGTGAGTCATGGGGGTCTTGAGACAGGTGAGCTCACTTGCCCAGAGGGCAACAGATGGCGCAGGCATCCCTGTGCTCTGTCTGAGGCTCTGCTGGGTTAAGCTGGCTCACCCCAACATCGGAGGGTATCAATTGTGTATTCTTTCTCTGTTGTCCTTTTGGCAATGTTCAATACTGACAAGTCTGCCATTGTACTTCGCTTGAAATGTTCAAAGAACTAAAGCAAGAGATGGGACTCTAACTGCTGAGCATTTATATAATGCAAACAGAAACATTACCCAACAAAGCAGAAATCTCTTCCATGGGTATTTCCTCACACTAGTTTTCTCTTTCTTTTGATAGGAGATCTGTGGGAGTCAGCAAATGAAACAAAAGAATACCCAGTGATAGAGAAAGACAATACATTTTCAGATGTGAAAGAGAACTTTGAATATTTCCATGCACTGAGGAAGCAGGAGGAGCAAGACCTACCTGAAGAGAGGAAGAATTCCAGTTTTTTACAGGATTGTAACTCTGTGCTTCAAAAAATACACCAAGGGGAAAAGAGGAGTGTGCACACTGCAAGCAGGGAAAATGTTCCTAAAAACTCATCCATTAATATTCAAAGAAAAACCTCTAACAAAAAGAAACAATATAAACGGGTGGAGCGTGGAAAAGGCTTTGGGCACAAAAAGAGCCTAAATTCACATCAACGAATGCACACTGGGGGAAAACCATATAAATGCCTGGAGTGTGGGAAAAGTTTTAGTCGGAGCAGTCATCTTAATTCACACAAAAACATTCACACAGGAGAGAAACCATATAAATGTGTGGAGTGTGAGAAAAGCTTCAGTCGGAGAGACAGTCTAATTTCACACCAAAGAATTCACACAGGGGAGAGCCCATATAAATGCCTGGAGTGTGGGAAAACCTTCACTGTTCGTGGAAGCCTTACTTCCCATCAAAGGATTCACACTGGGGAAAAACCATATCAGTGCGTGGACTGTGGAAGATGTCTCAGTAATCGTAGAACCCTTAATTCTCATCGCATGATTCATAGAGGTGAGAGACCATATAAATGTCTGGAGTGTGGGAAAAGCTACAGTTATCGTAGAATCCTCATTTCCCATCAAAAGATTCACTCTGGGGAGAAGCCATATACATGTCTGGAGTGTGGAAAAAGCTTCCGTGTTGGTAGAAGCCTCATTTCTCATCAAAGAATTCACACAGGGGAGAAACCATTTCAGTGCCTGGAATGTGGGAAAAGCTTCCATGAGAGAAGAACACTAATTTCTCATCAACAAACTCATACGGGGGAGAAACCGTATAAATGTCTGGTGTGTGAAAAAAGTTTCAGAATTCGTGAAAGGCTTACTGCTCATCAAAGGATTCACACAGGAGAGAAACCATACAAATGCCTGGACTGTGGAGAAAGCTTCAGGTGGAGTAATCGGTTTAAATCTCACCGAAGAATTCACACAGGGGAGGAACCATTTAAATGCTTGCAGTGTGGGAAAAGCTTATCTGACAGAGGAAAACTGATTTACCATCAGAGGATTCACACAGGAGAGAAACCATATAAATGCCCGGAGTGTGGAAAAGGCCTCAGTGATCGTAGAACCCTTGCTTCTCATCAAAGAATTCACACAGGGGAGAAACCATATACATGTCTGGAATGTGGTAAAAACCTCAGTGATCGAAGAAGCCTGACTAATCATCAAAGAATTCACACAGGGGAAAAACCGTATAAATGCTTGCAATGTGGAAAAAGCTTCAGTTACCGTGAAGGCCTCACTTCCCATCGACGAATTCACACTGGGGAGAAACCATATTCATGCCTACAGTGTGGAAAAACTTTCAGTAATCGTAGAGCCCTTACTTCCCATGGAAGAATTCACACAGGTGAGAAGCCATATAAGTGCTTGGACTGTGGGAAAAGCTTTCGTCAGAGTTACAACCTTACTTCTCATCGAAGAATTCACACAGGGGAGAAACCATATAAATGCTTGGAGTGTGGGAAAAGCTTCAGTTACCATACAACTCTTACTTCTCACCAAAGAATACACACAGGGGAAAAACCATATAAATGCCTGGAGTGTGGGAAAAACTTCAGTGCTCGTCGAAGCCTCACTTCTCATCAAAGGATTCACACAGGGGAGGAACCATATAAATGTTTGGAGTGTGGGAAAAGCTTCAGGTGGAGTAATCAGCTTACTTTTCATCAAAGAATTCACAAAATGGACGAGCCATATAAATTCTTGGAATGTGGGAAGAGCTTCGATGAGAAAGGAACCCTAATTTACCATCAAAAAATTCACTTAGGGGATAAAGTGTATGAATGCCTGGACTGAGGGAAAAGTGTCATTGATTGTAGAACTCTTCATTCTCACCAAAGACTTCACATGTGAAGGAACAAAATGTCTGGAATGTGAGAAAACCTTCACTGAGACAGGAACACTAATTTAGCATTAGAAAACTCATATGGGGGAGAAACTATATAGAATTCTAGAGTGTGGGAACAGATTCAGTGTTTATGGAAGCCTTACTTTTCATCAGAGGCACCTTCTTTGCCTTAGTCTTTTCCCAAAAAGGAATTGATGCACATCCAGGGGAAAATGAAACAGAAGATACAGTAGGAAAAATTCAGCACATAATAAATAAAGAGATAGTGCAGGAACACCTGGCTACTTTAAACAAATTCAAATCTCCAGGGCCTGATAAACTACATCCCAGGGTATTAAAAGAACTGGCAGAAACCATCTCAGAACCGCTTGCTATCATCTTTGAGAACTCCTGGAGAATTGGAGACATTCCAGTGGACTGGAGGAGGGCTAATGTTATCACCATCTTCTAAAAGGGTAAAAAGGAGGACCCTAATAATCACCATCCAGTCAGCCTGCCATCAATACAAGGGAAGATTCTGAAGCAGATCATTAAACAGACGGTCTGCCAGCACTTAGAAGGAAATACTGTAATCACAAAAAGTCAGCATGGGTTTCTGAAAAACAAGTCATGCCAGACTAATCTTATCTCTCTTTTTTGATGGAATGACAAGCTTGCTAGACAAAGGGAATGCTGTGGACGTAGCATACCTTGATTTTAGTAAAGCTTTTGACAAGGTGCCCCATAATATTCTTGCAAGTAAGCTAGTGAAATGTGGACTAGACAATGCTATTATTAGATGGATTTGCAATTGGTTGACTGACCAAACTCAATCCTCATCCATCAATGGCTCATCTTCATCTTGGAGAGAAGTGACTAGTGGGGTGCCACAGGATTCTGTCCTGGGCCCAGTGCTGTTCAATATTTTTATCAGTGACTTGGATGATGGAATAGAGGGCATGCTAATCAAATTTGCAATGATACCAAATTAGGAGGGGTAGCTAATACCCCAGATGACAGAGTCAGAATTCAAAATGCCTAGACTGATTAGAGAGCTGGGCCAGAACAAGGAAAATGAATTTCAACAGAGATAAATGTGAGATACTACACTTAGGCAAAAAAATATAAATGAAATGCATGGATATAGGATGAGTGATACCTGGCTTGACAACACCACATGCAGAAGGGATCTGGGAATCTTAGTAGATCATAAACTAAACATGAGTCAGCAGTGTGATGCGGCGGCCAAGAAATGTAATCAAATGACTTACAGAATTAGAAACTCATTCAATAGGTCACTGTAACTGTAAAATACATATTGAATTATAATTTCATAAAATATTTCCCAGAGAAAACCTTAGGCCACAGGTTCCCAACCTTTGTGAGCCTTCAGGTGCTCTGAGAATTCTGACCTGGCAAGGTTGATTTAGATACAAAGTGGCTGCCACAAAATGTCTGCTGAAGGTGGTGGATCCCGCCACAAAATGATTGCCACAGCTTAACATCAGTAACACAGTGCCAATTTTTGTTCTGTGGTGGCAGCTGCTGCCAAAGCAACAATTTAAAATCTGCATAGTAAATGGAAAGCCTTACTGGGGAAAAGCCCCATCTCACCCAAACACATTCTACACGTAGATGGTAGGTGCCAGAAAAGATATTGGGTGCCATGACACTCATGGGCACACTATTACCTTAGACTCTGCCAACTGTAGCTAGTGAGGCTCTGGTGACAGCCCCGACGGTTAGCTCACCATAGGCATTTTCTGTGGGAGTGGAAAACGTGCTACTCTTCAATTCCCAGTTTCCACAGTGAGCATGTCTCAGAGTCTGTAGCAACTCTGGCAACACCTATCAGTCACAGAGCGATGCTTAATGATATCCCTCTGAATGGCAGAATGCCAGCCCCCACCCATTGATGGAGCCACACCCGTTGACCCCTGACCTGGAGGAAAGACCCAGCAACTTTGTAACTATAGCAAAGGCCTGTGGTGTCAGCAATTCCACGTGAGGCCCAGAATTTGTTGAGATTAATGTCTGATCTCTAGACCACAGAGACTAGTTCTGCTGGAAGAAAGAGTAGCTCAATGGGCATATTCCATGGCATCACATCCCCGCCAATCTTCCCCTCCCCAAACACGACCCCACCAAAGTTCTACCCCCATAATCTTCCAGAATGTCCCAAGTTAAAGCTGGCAAGCCTGGATGAGTGCCTCAGTGTCTGAGTCACACCCCATTGCCCACCTGATTTCTGCCAGCCGGTGGTACAACAGGCATTGGGGGCAACAAGAGATAGCACCTAAAAAAAGAGTCCTGAGCACACGCACACACGCCACACCACATACAAACTCCTGCTGGGAAAGGCCCCCATATTTTGACCAGGGCGTTTGGGCCTGAGAAACTGGGGGGAGGGATGGTAGCTTGTAGAAAAACCCATTCTCCTACCAAAGGTATAGTTTCCAGCAAAATGCAAAGTAGAGTCTCCAGCCATCACACCCCAGACAGGTGCCCTTACCACCTGATCTACTGGGCGCGAGCAATTTAGCAACACCATTGGGTCTGAGGCGTTTCACTGCGACCCTCATGTCAACCCCAACCAGATGGGTCATGCAAAGACAAGTGTGGCCCAGTGGAAAGGCTCCTAGTTTGGTCCAAACAACAGGCCCCTAGTTTGGTCCAAACAAGGAGAGAAGCTGGAGTCAAGACAGCCAGGGGGAACTGCTGTTTTGCCCTTGCAAGATTCCAGTTGTTCTGTGGACCCAATATTGGACTTCAAGACCTACTTCTTTGCAAATGCATACATGCCACTCCTTGAACTAGCCCTTTCATAGTGGTTGCCCTTCTGGTTCAAAGTTACAGCCTTGAAAGGACCTGTTTGTTGTGAATAAAAAAAATCGCCAATATGAGATGTAAAATGGTTTGTGATTTTTGCAGACTATTTCTAATAAGCATATGCTATTTTAACAATGATTAAGGCAAAGTATGGTTCCAGTTGTTTTAAAAGTCTTAATTTGGTTCATAGAACAACTCAATTACTTTCTGAACACAACCCCAAATATTCATTATAGTTAAAGTGATAAAAATACACCTTTGATGTTCACTCGGATTTACAAATTTCTTCACAGAAATAGATTTTTTTTTCTGCTTAAACCAAATATTTTTGCACAGGAGATCATTAATGCTACCCCACCCCCAGATCATTCATTGATCCAACATAAAAGCAAACGAAATACATCAAACGCTGCTGAAATTATATATGCATGTTGTTATGCATTTCATTGACAATAGGCTATGATTTTGCCCCTGTAAGGCGTATGGAAACCAAGAACATATTTTGTGAATGAAAATAAATTTTGAAGTAGTTTAAAATAGGCCACGCCCTGATCTGGATGTGAGACGCTAAGCAGGGTCAGTCCTAGTTAGAGTTCAGATGGGAGACCATCAAGGAAGTCCAGATATCCTGCATGGAGGCAGAGAATGGCAAGCCACTTCCAAACGTCTTTTGCCTTTGAGAACCCCAAGAAGGGTCACCATGAATTGGCTGTGACTTAATGGCACCTTCCACCACCACCATAGTAGTCCACAGAAGGAAACTGCATCTATGGAGAAGTTCATGCAGGAGAAGAATATGTTTATTTCCCTTCAGCTGTCAAGAATTCCACAATGGGGACTCCCTCTGTTCAGCATGCACAGCACAGCTCTGCTTTACACAGCCAAGGCTGATGTCACAATCACTGATCTAATTCCTCAGCATGTTAACTCTTGACGATTAATCATACTGACCTTTGCAAGAGTACAACATTGCAGACTCTCCCAGACTAAGGTGAGGTGGTAAGTGTCCAGTATACTCCACCTTTCTACTCACCTGCCAGGAGGAACACAGTTAACACAGATAAACAGTGCAAGAACAATGAAATAATTAGGAAAGGCAGTGTTCAGTTCTGGCTGGTAAAATCCACAGGATTGGGGAAAGGGGGAAATACAGCAAAATAGCTGCACACCACCTTAACCCTTTGAAATTATGATTATCTTACGTGAATTAAAAGCAAAATGTACTAACAGTGAAAGAAAACCAAGCTGTCACAACACTAAAATGGAACAGAAAAAAAATTACACAGATAGTGAACCCTGGTTTCTTCAGCTTAAGTTTAAGATACATCAATTCTACGGGAAAACAAAACTAAACAAAAAAAAAACCCTTTCCCAAGAGAGAGACACGGAAGGTTTTATTCCAAAACTAATTGAATTATAAATTAAAATGATAGCAGCTGTTTTCAAGATGCATTCTAGTTTGCCTAAAGAAGTTACTCCTACTCTTAGAGAATTGTAATGATTATGTATTTGGCTAAGAATGAGAAATGTTAGCAGACCTGATTTATTGCATGTAGTTTTTCTACACTTGTAAGACTAGTTGTCCTTGCCTAATAAAAACAGCATGCTTCATTTTGAATCATATTTGAATCATATTATCATATTACAGTGTTCTTTATTCATTCTCCTGAGAGAGAAAAAATCTGATGTTTGACCTGTATGGCCATTTTTACATGTATTAGTTACCCTGCAGCTGAGAAGCAGTCAGTTCTCTAGCTTTGCTTCACAGTGGGGTTTTCCTGTTTACACCATTTCTTTTCCCACCTGCCTCTTTGTTGTTGCAATGCAACCTCCATTTTGGGAGGTTGCCTGCCCAATTTTTTTGTGTGTAGAGGCATAATTTTTCTATTGATACTTTGCAGGAACAGCCTGACTCACTAGCTGGGGAAGGTCTGCCATGCTGAGCAATAAAAACCTAATATCTTTCAAGAGGGGAGAGAATGAGGAAAGAAGACAGTGGCTTTCTTAGTGAATCCAGCCATGTCAATTTCAACAGATTCATCCTTGACAATTTCAACAGGTCTATCATCCCAGTCTTAGTTTTTGGTTAAATTTTTGGACCTGGTGTAGGACCATCATTATTTTTTTTAGGTTTGATATCTCTTATTCTTTACAATCATTATTGTGTGACTAGAAAACACAACTATTTCGGTTTTGTTTTCTGAACTTGTAAGCATGTAATAGTAACAAGAAGTTTCTTGTTGGAATCTGTAAGCATTGTCTGTTTTCTATAAATTCTGTAGCTACAATCTTTTGGTTAATTAAGGTGTTCAGATTTACCTCTGCTGCCTCCGTCTTCTTTCCTTGTCCAATTTGTAGCCATATCAGATGTTTCCTGCCTCTCACATGATATTATACAGGGGAAGCATTGAAAGATTTTATTGACTTTTTGAAAACTGCACTTCACAACAAAGCTGCCTGAAATTCTACAAGCTGTAGGGGATGCGAAAGAGGACAATGTTCCGGAGGAGACTGACTGTGTACTTAAGCAAAACCGGCCTTTTGATTCAATACTGTTTCAACACTTGCTTTTTATTTATTTATTATTAATTAATTAATTACATTTTTAAACCGCCCTCCCCTGGAGGCTCAGGGCGGTATACAACATTTTCATAATAATACAATAAAACCAATATAATATTTTAATGTGCTCTGAGGGATGGTTTCTTTTCAAAGTGATTTTTTTCCTTTGGTGTCAGGAGTTTTCAGGAGGACCTTTTAAACAGAAAGGTAAAGTTGATCGACAGGGGCGGGGGTGGGGAGAGGCATCATTTGGTGGTTGTTATTTGGGTGCCGGTTTAGATTGTTTTTAAGATGCTAATACTGTTTTGAGCAACCCTGTCCCCTGTTTTTTTCTGGGAAAGGGTGGGGCAAGTCTCCAATAAAATAAAAACAAATAATAATAATAATACACCAACATATCAACAAGAACTGAGAAAAGGAAACGAATGAAGAAAGCTGGGTCCTGCCCTGTTGCTAAAAGTGATCAATGGGGCAGCTGACCAAGACTTCGGATCTGTTTACTGTCAGACAACCCCTCATCCCATGACTAACAGGGAGGCTTTTTTATATTTTATATTTTTATATGATTAAAGCGGGCCCAGAGTTGCCTGCCCCCTTTGGCTGTGATGGGGGGTCCTGATTTCTGTGCCCTTCCTGAGATGCTCCCTTGGCCTCTCCTGGGTCTCTGGGAGTGGGGAGGAGATGCTCCCTGGGGGTCAGAGAGAGAGAGAGAGAGAGTCACCGTCCTAGAGTGGCAAATGTGGGCGGGGGATGAGGACCACTGGGAGCCATTTCCTGTCCCCTCCCCCAGCCGCGTTTCCGGAGCTTCCTCTTCAATGGCTGGGCGGGAATCGGCGGAGCTCCCGGGCAGTTTCCCGGGAGAGGCTCCCCAGGCTCCCGCCCCGGTGAATTGGGGGGTCCCTGCGGTGCCCCCGGCCCCCTATGCAGCTGGTGAGTCTGGGGGGAGGGGATGCTGCAGTGCAAGGGAGAGAGGAGGAGGGGTGCACGTGCACCACGTGGCCAGAGAGAAAGGAAGCCCCGACCCATTTGCGCAGAGCCAGGCGGCCCTTGCAGCGGGATGGAGAGCAAGACCCACAGGCGGCGCCCTTGGAAGCTGGAGGGGGCTCAAGTGGCTGCACGTTCCAGAGGCTCCTGGAGGAAAAGGGGGCCGGGGGAGGAGAGGAGGGGTGGGGGGCTGGATGAGATTCGAGCTGGAGGGAGAAGGAGGGAACACGTGTAAGAGTGGAGAAATTTGGGCGGGAAAAGAATGACGATGGGGGGAAAAAGGGGAAAGAAATGGGAGTTTCAGGGTGAGATTGGAAGGGCTGCCGGAGAAAGGGCGGAGAGAGCTGTGAAGGGGGTTTCTCCCTCTTGCTGAGGGGGAGGGGGTGCACCACGAGGTGAGTGAGGAAGAGCGCCCCCGCCCACCTCGCCCCTTTGTGCAGAGCCAGAGCAGATGCGAGGCTGAGTTGTCGCCCCCTGGCGTCAGGCACGCTTTCATGCCTTCTGCTGTTTCGAATCTCAACCAAAGGTCACGTGTATGACCTTTGTGCCTACTTCACAGGGTTGTTGTGTGGATGAAAAGGAGGAGAGGAGACTTACTGTAAGCTGCTTTGATTCCCACTGTGGAGAAAGATGTGTAGTTTTCCAGGGTAGAGGCTGCAAGGCAGGAGATGGGAAACTTTAAGACAGAGAGACAGACAAAGGTGTGTTGGCTGTTGGATGGGAAGGAGATGGGGGTGCCAACTCCAGGTTTGGAAATCCCTGGATATATGAGGGGTGGAGCCAAGGAGGGTGAGTTTGGGGAAGGGCAGGACCTTCGAAGGATATTATGCCATAGACTCGACACTCTAGAGCAGTGGTTCTCAACCTCCCGAATGCCGAGACCCTTTAATGCAGTTCCTCATATTGTGGTGACCCCCAACCCTAACATTTATCCATTTTACAGATGGAGAACACTGATGCAGAGAGTCTTAGGTGACCCCTGTGAAAGGGTCATTTGACCCCCCAAAGGGGTCCTGACCCCCAGGTTGAGAACCACTGCTCCAGAGCAGTGAGTGCTGAAAATCACCCCAAATTACACATGGTCTCCAGATGGCAGAGATAAGTTCCCCTGGAGAAAACGACTGGTTTGGAGAGTGGAGTCTTCTGCATGATACCCTGCGCAGATTTCTTCTCACCCCAAAAGTCATCCCCTCAAGACTCCACCCCCAAATCTCCTGGGGGTTCCCAACCTGGAGCTGGCAACTCTCAGGAGGATTCATCTGTGTAGCTAGGAGATCTGTTGTAAGAACAGTACAGCTACTGCCAGCGCTGTTTCTGGAAGGGGGGGGGGCAGGAGCAGGTGGGCAGCTGTGATGAGGCACAGAAAGAGAAAGTATCAGCCACGGAGGAGATAAAGAGTTTGGCAGGAGGGAGAAAGAGTGGGGGAAATGGGGGCAGAGGGGAGGAATCAAAGACAAAGAGGATAATTGCTTCTGCAAGTTTCTTGTTAGTTGTCTATTGTGTATTTCTGGAGAGACAGACAACATCACTTGGAACTGCTGAATTTATATGATCCCTAAAAAAGAATCATTTAATTATTTTTTCCTCCTGAAAAAAAAGGACTTCTGATGGCCAAACCTGTCCTTATATGCTGGCTGGTGGAAGAAAACAAGCTATTTGTCCTGGTCTCTGATGAACATGAAGGATCAGCAGGTAGCAGCATCTATTTCTCCTGGGACAGTGTGTTGACTTACCTATCCTCCAAGAGCAAGAGGGTTTCCGTGGCCTTCTTTATCCTCACATCTTGAGTTTATCCTCAAAGGAGCTTAGATGAGTTGTGAGTGCTGGAATGGTCCCTGTAGATCTTGAATTTATGAAACGTGATAACTTCCTTCTCTCACGTCTCCTGGCTCTCTCGCCTAGCCAAGTATTGCCCACTCCGGAAGGCAAAGTGGTGAAGGGGTGTGAGGTGTGCCCCAATTGATTATTAACCACAATTTCAGGAGCTCATCAGCTGGGAAGAGACTATTTCCCTGTTTGGCACTTACTTAAATCTGAGTCTCAGACCTGGTCCACGTAGCCAGGAGAAAGAACTAGCAGAGGCCTAGGCTAGGGGACTTTTCCCTTGCATTTTGGATGGGTGGATTGAAGGCATCTTCACTTGAGACTGCAGGTGGAGGGACATATTTTTCCATCTGGCTAAATGACCCTGCCACAGAAAAGCATCATGGCGAGCGCAGGCAGAGAGTGTGAGAACCATTTCCCTCAAAGGCTACGTTTCTCTGTGCAGGGAGATGGTCATTCCTAGCTCTCCCATCCGCAACCCTGCATCAGGCATTCCTTGCAGTCTGCTCAAGGATCTGCAGCGACATTCCCAGGACATTCTCCTTATGGTGTTGGGCAGGTGTGGGGGGCTTGGCCTCCCTCAGAGTGGAGGAGGGAGAGGCAAAGCTTTTGAATGCAGGGTCTTGATTTGTGCCCCCAGTCCAGTTTAGAGAGAGGTTCCCTCCAGAGTGTGGCACAGAAAACATGTCCTTAGAAGAAAGGGATTCCCACCCTGTTTCATTCTCTCCCTCCCAGGCAGCAGCAGAAAGACACCCCGGAGGATTCTGCCATCTCCTCCGTTTGCTGAAGGGACAAGAGTCACTGTGCAACCAGTTGAGGTATGAGGATATCAAGGGGGAGACGCTTCCTTCTCTGTTGCCAGGCTCACAGGGTTGGGCTCCTTGGCTCTGACAGTACAAGATGACAAGTCTGGGAGAGTCTGAAAAGTGGTCACCCCTGCCTAAGATTGGATGTGCAGAGGAGCCCAAGCAGGGACTATGGACACAATACTGGGCCATGGGTTCCTCACAGAACATAATTTGTTCCTTTTGATATGGAAAACTGGCATATTCCCTAGAAGGCTGTGAGCCCTTTACCAATGAAGACAACCCCTGTTGCGAGAAAGCCACTTGTCTCTCAAGGGATGTTCTGACCTCCTTGCTGTGCTGTCCTTTCAGTATTAATTGATTGCCTTTGACTTCTTGCATTTCCTCCCATGAACCTGCTTTCCAGTGATATAAACAAATGCTTCCCCCTTTTTCTTCCAGGATGGGGTGTCCTTTGAAGAGGTGGCTGTGTACTTCACCCAAGGGGAGTGGACCCTGCTGTGCCCTGCCCAGATTGCTCTGTACAAGGAAGTCATGCTGGAGAATTTTGGGAACGTGGTCTCTCTGGGTGAGGATCCTTTTCTCCTGGGCTATTTTCCTCTTGCTGGGAGGAGATTCCTGAAGGGAAAGGACATGGGCCTAAAGGCTGATCTCTGCCTCCCTCTGTGATCCTTCCTCTGACATGGGAGGGATTTCTGGGCACTCAGGATTGCCCTTTCTGGCAGTCCTGAGAGGCCATCGGAAAAGGTGGCAAGGAATGCCTGCTCAGGAGGAGGACAGGCACTGGAAGGAAGGAATTCCCTCCAGTCTGGGCCTTTCCGTACCTGGACTGAAGTTTGGATGTGTGGAGGGAGCTCAGGTGCTGACTTTGTGACTGTTTTGTTCCCAGCTGGCATTTCATGCTGACCTCAATCAGGAGTAAGCAGAGGACTGCCAGTGCTAGCTGAATGAATGCCCTGTAGTGTATTTCCCCCACCCCACCCCTATTTTTTTTCCTTCTTGGAACTATTGAGTTGATGTGTACAATGATAATTTAGAACTGTGTTTCTTCTTGATACAAGGGCCTCAGCTTGCCAAACCTGACCTCATATCCTGGATGGAAAAAGAGGAAGAGCTGCTTCTCGTGGGCTGTGATGAAGAACAGGGACTGGCAGGTAGCAGCTTAGGTCAGTTGTGGGACTGTATGTTTTCTACACTTCCTTCAAATGGCTGGTGGACTTTGGTGGGCCTTCTTTCTCTTTCCAAAAGCTTAGATGAGGTTTGGATACCAAAACTGGGCCTGTAGAAATCAAACCTATGAAAACAGGCAACTTCCTTCTAACATTAACAGATCATTTCTACCAAGTGGAGTCAATGATTGCCCTCTCTTGAGAGGTAGAGGCTTTCGAGCCAAGGTGTTTCCCAGCCCTGTTTCTCCTGAGATTCCTTGAAGCAGAGATGGCAGGCCTTGATTCTCCTGGAACACTGTGCCTGCAAAGCAACTGTGCTGTGAAGATCAGGTGCTGTCTCCCGTTTCCTTTTGCCAATCAGCCTGTCTCACTCTCACTTACTTGGCATGCTGAGTAGCCAAGGTGGGTGGATAAGGAAATGTACCTACTCTCTTAATGAATCACCGTTCTGTCTACAACTCACAAACTCAGGGCACTAGAATACAGAATAAACAAAAGAAAAAGGACTAACTAGGTGCTCACGATCCATGACATACTTCGTCTTCACTGGTTGGAAGCATCTTTATGATCATTCCCTTCTGTCGTCCTTCACTGCAACCACAATATCAAGTGTCCTGGTCTCTGCAATAAAAAAAGTTGAGAGCCCCAAAGAAAGGGACAAGTTCCCTTTTCAAACCCCTCCAGTTTGGACTCTGTGGTCCTGAGCCAATTGGGTACCAATTCCTGGAGTCCTAGCCTGCCAAAACATGGGCCCACCTATCAGTTGGTGTCAACATATCCAACTTCTAGGGTGTTTTCCATTTTATATGTTAATGGCATTCCCTGTGCAGAGAGTCAGAAATTCCAATGTGTTCTTCTGTCACCATAATTGTTACAGCATTTCTTGCCCCCTGCCTCTCATTCACAACACAAGATGCCTTGCAGAGACATGACCCAAACCAGAAGCTCTCCTTTTAATGTATTTTATAACCTCCCACAGCACAAAGAGTAGTGCAAACGATTCTAAAGATAGTGACCCATGTGTGTTAAGTACCATCAAATGGCTTCTTACATAAACCGTGTTTCCCCGAAAATAAGACAGGGTCTTCTAGTAATTTTTGCACCAAAAGATGCCTTAGGTCTTAATTTCAGGGGATGTCTTATATTCGGGGAAATACAGTACCTTCACAATTCATTAAGGCGGACACTTGGCAATCTGTTGCTTCCCCGTCACGTGTGATGCAAGTCGCATCCTCATTGGCAGGGAGCACAGGGCATTGTCTGCTATTTTTGTGATCTTTTAAAAAATATATATATTTGTATATTTGGAATTATTTTTACATCTTTCTGCATCTCTATGTTCAATCCAAAATATACTTTCCCCCCTTTTTTTCCCTCCTTCCCCCAAAGTTCTTTAAGTAACCAGCAGCAGGTTCATCCATTCCAATTTCTTGTGCCATCTTTCCTCTTTAACTCCGGCTTCACGCATCCAATCTGCGAATTCAGTCCAGATCTTCATGATTTCAATATATCTTTCATTCCATAATTGGTTCCTCGACATTATTTCAAAGATTTCTAGTTGTTCCCACACATATTCCAGCCATTTCTGTATTGTCCATATCTTTTTATCTTTCCATCCCAATGCTATAACAGCATGGGCTGCTCTTATCATTATTTTATACAATATCCTTTTCCTTTTTTCTATTTTGCTATCCTTTTCCTTTTTTCTATTTTGCTGCAATTCGTGATCTGTAACTACTGGTAGGGCTTAATTTTGGAGTAGGACTTCTATTTCAAGCATCCTCCAAAAATCCTGATAAGGCTTATTTTCGGTGTAGGTCTTATTTTCGGGGAAACAACGTAGCAGCTCTATGAATTAATGTCCTTCATGCTACATCTTTTTGTACTGCTTCAATCTTTCCTAGCATTACTTGGTCTGGAACCCGCTGTCTTTTTGACAGTCCACGATTTCCACATATGGAGGAAGAGCTGACTAGTCTCCCTTCAACGTGGGTTAGGATTTTGAAAGCACACACAACTCAGAGGAAAAAAGGTCCTTCAAAACATTTTTTGAAGTTTATTGAACTCAGCACTCATTTAACAAACTATAGAACACTGGCATAAAGTACATACAATCAATTGTATAAGAGCCAGCAACATCAAAATAATTGAACCAAATAAAATCAAAGTATAAAAAATATATCCATGGTAGCATAGCTGTTAAGTCCAAAAGCAAGCAGGAAAAAATATTCAAGGCACTCTAGCAAGTTGTGGTGACATAATTATGATGTCTGCAGCTACAGGCGGGAAAAGGATTAACTGATACAATATTGAAAATCAGTTATAGAGATGTTACAGGTCAGGTGCCCTAAGCAAACCAATCAAACATTAGTGCTAATTAACAGAGACAGTTGGTGTGATTCATCATTGTTACCAGGTGCTGGACTCGAAAGTTTATTGAAGTTTTAACTGTTAGAAAAACTTCATACTTCAATTGTATAAGAGCCAGCAACATCGAAATAATTGAACCAAATAAAAGCTGTGTCCTTCAGCTAACCGTTACTCAGTATCAGAGCAAGAAAGCTGGGGGGAAGCCACAGATAAGCAATTATTTTGAGAACTACATCATGAGAACTTACAAAGAACTTACAACCAAAATGGCTTCAGTTAAGCTAATACACTTTCTCCACACCACAAAATTCTCCAACGCCACTTTTCAAACATCAATTTTCTTGGGGTTTCCAGGCTGTATGGCCATGGTCCAGTAGCATTTTTCCCTGATGTTTCGCCTGCACTAGTGTAGTGGTTAAGAGCAGCAGGTGTCAGATAATAACTCTTTCCCATGGCACCAACATAGCAGGGGAGTTGCAAAGCAGCCATGAATTCAGGTCAAGACAAGATACAGCAGTGGTTACATACATCAGAAGCATATAGGTTCAAAGCATATAAGGCATGAACCTGACAACCACTTACCTCAGGAAGTTCTTCCTAATGTTTTGATGGAATCTCGTTTCCTATACCTTGAATCCATTAGTCTGTATCCTAGTCTGTGGAGCAGCAGAAAACAAGCTTCCTCCCTCTTCAGCAATATTTAAAAACGGCTGCCATGTCACCCCTGGACGTCCTCTTTTCCAGACTAAACGTACCCAGCTCCTTAAGTCTCCTCAAAGGGCATGGATTCTAGACCTTTTTGCCATTTTGGTTGTCCTCTTCTGAACTTGTTATATCTTGCCAATATCTTTCTTGAAGTTCGATGTCCAGAACTGGACACAATATTCCAGGTGAGGGTTGACCAGTACAGGATAGAGTGGTACTATTACTTCCCTTGATCTAGACACTACACTCCAGTTGATGCAGCCCAGAATTGCATTGGCTTTCTTGGCTGCCACATCACACTGCTGACCCAAGTTCAGATTGTGGTCTACTAAGACTCCCAGATCCCTTTCACATGTAGTGTTGTCAAGCCAGGTGTCACCCATCCTATATCTGTGCATTTCATTTGTTCTGCCTAAATGTAGAATCTTACATTTATCTCTGTTGAAATTCATTTTGTTAGTTTTGGCCCAGCTTTCTAATCTGTCCAGATCGTTTTGTATCCTGCCGCTGTCCTCCAGGGTATTAGCTCCCCCTCCTAATTTGGTATCATCTACAAATTTGATTAACATGCCCTCTATTTCATTATCCAAGTCATTGATAAAAATATTGAATAGCACTGACAGAACCCTGTCAGGCACTCCACTACTCACTTCTCTCCAGGATGAAAATGAGCCAGTGTTGAGCACTCTTTGGTTTCAGCCAGTCAACCAATTACAGATCCGTCTGTTGCATTGTCTAGTCCACATATTTCCAGCTTACTTGCAAGAATATAATGGGGCACCTTATCAAAGGCCTTGCTAAGATCAAGGTATGCTACATCCACAACATTCCCTTCATCTACCAAGTTTGTCACTCTATCAAAAAAAGAGATAAGATTAGTCTGGCATGACTTGTTTTTGAGAAATCCATATTGATTTTCAGTGATCACATTATTCCCTTCCAAGTGCTTACAGACTGTCCTCATTGGAACTGCTTGAAATTGTGCCTTCAAAATATCACTTTTTAAGAAACTCCCATCTTGTACTCCCTTCTCTTTCAGTATTCTTAACCATTGAACCACACCCAGTAGTTTCTTAAGTTTACTGAAATCAGCTTTCTTAAACTCTAGAACTCATGTCCGACTAGACTTGGCATCCCCTTTCCATTGTATAACGAACTCCCGGAGAACGTGGTCACTCCCACCTAAGGAGTCTACCACTTTTACCCCATTGAACAGGTTATCATTGTTGGTTAGGAGTAGATCTAAAATAGCTGATTCCTTTGTTGCCTTGTCCACCTTCTGGATCATGAAATTGTCTGCAAGACAAGTGAGGAAATTGTTGGACCTGGTAGTCTTGGCAGAGTTTGACACCCAGCAAATATCTGGATAATTGAAATCTCCAATTACTACTATTTCTCTTCTTTGTGAAAGTTTGGTCATCTGCTACAGGATCACTGTTGTTTTTCTCCCCCTTAATTTTTACCCAGATTCTCTCAACCTGGTTCCCAGGATTTAAGTCATGGACCTGCTCACGGGTGTAATCATCCATGACATATAGTGTTACTCATCCACTTTTCCTAGTTGATCTATTTCTCTGGATTATGTTGTACCCCTCAATTATTATTCTGTTGATGAGATTCATCCCACCAGGTTTCAGTGATGCCTATTATATTATATCACATTTACTATGCCGTGCTAAGAGTTCCAGTTCATCCTGTTTATTATCCATGCTTTGTGCATTAGTGTAGAGACTTTTAAGGCTTTCATTCATGTCCCATGGGTGCTTATTTACGGTTTCATCCCCCTCACTGCTGGGTTTTTGAACTATTCACTCAGTTCTCTCAATAACCTTCAGCCAATTCTCTCTAGTACTAGGTGAACTCCTTCCCACTTGAATATTGTCTTCCTCCCTCACTTCATTGAGTTTAAAGCCCTCCTGATATTGTCAATCTCCTAGCAAAATGCTCTTCCCTACAGCCATGAGGCCTACACCCAGTGATAGGAATCCAAAAATTTTAATAACATGTTCTGATGGTGGTGGGATTCAAACAGTGGCGGCGCTGCACACACGCACCTCCAGTCCCTATTGGGCAGGGAGGTTGCTTTAGTAACCCCTTCTCGGCACTCAGAAAAAATTAGTAACCACTTCTAGAGAAGTGGTGAGAACTGGTTGGATCCCACCTCTGCCTACACCCATCCCTTGCCAGTAGACCCTCTTCATGAACTGCAGACCATGGTCCAAGAAGCCAAAACATTCCTGGTGGCACCACTCGCAAAGCCAGTTATTCTCTTCCACTATTCTTTCCTGCCTGGGCCTTCAACTGGAAGTAGACAACTTGTGCATTCGGTTTCTTCAGCTTCCTTCTGAGAGCCTCAAAATCCTTTCTGATGTCCCAAAAGCTCCTATCTCTCCTTCTCTCTCTTTTATTTTGTAGACTATGAAATGTGCTGTTACCCCTGCTATATTTCACTATCTTCTCTGTCTCTTTTTTTATTTGGTATGCTGCAACCAGGAATAAAATTCCCAGCCCCCCTTTATTTTCCTTTTTAGTCTGTTCTTTTCTTGATAGTGTGTACGAGAGGTAAGGAAACGGATGGGAGTTCAAATATTTCATTGAACCAAAATAAGATTCAATAAGTGGGATATAAAGTCTAATAAAATAAATAAGAGGACTTCCTTCAACCAAGCACAGCAGAAACCAGGCTGGGAATCGAGGGCAGAGCAAACGCCCAAGCAGAGCAGAGCCAGATTCCACCTTCAGCACTATAGCTGTCAGGTGGACCATTGGCAGCTATATTCACATGGATGAAAAGAATTTGGGAGAGGCTCTCAGGTAATGCACCACCTAGGGCTGGGCAGAAGGATTTTATTTTATGTATTTTATTATATATGTAAAACTGAGGCACCAACTACTTTATATAATTTTGGCCGTTTCTGCACGGCAGCAGAAACGGCCCTCCACCGGCATGAATTATGCTGGTGGAGGCTCAGGGACCGCTTGCACGGTATCGTGTGGGCGGCCTCGAAGATTTAACGCACTGGAGAGGCCGTTCAGTGCACTCACCTCTCCATCCAGCACAGCTCTGGAGGGCTGGAGGGACACGCCCATGCTACCCTCTGAACTCCAGGGGTCAAAGGGCAGCATGGGCGTGTCCCTCCAGAGCTGCGCCGGATGGCGAGGTGAGTAGAGGGAACGCCAAAAGTGGCGCCCTCACGCCGATGCAGTTTGCACTGCACCGGCGGGAAGATGCCACTTTTTAAGAACCTCGCTTGGGGAGTGAGGTTTAAAAGTGGCATCTTTGCACCGCTTGCGCGGGCCCAGCACGACACCTGCTGTGCAAACAGCACCCCGGGGATGGCATTTTAACCGTCTCTAGGGTGCTGTTCTCCACCCATGCGGAAACAGCCTTTCAGTCAGCATAAAGTCATTCTGACCCTTTTCACTCTTATAATGAAACTGTCACCTTTCCTGTCAGATTCCAATTTTTTCCTCAGAGATCTGACACTAACACTGTACACTCTCTGTAAAAGCCACACAGCCAAAATTCTTCTCACACCAATGTGACACAGATCTCGTGTTCTCACACAGATATGACACAGATTTTCTGTCCTTACACACGTCTCTCCATCTCTGTCAGAACTCTTTTCCACACAGAAATCTTCCTGTGTTCAGCACCGACTCTCAATCTGACACCCTCTGACTCCACACCCTTTTATATTCTTTCTTCCACTCACAAAACCCAATCACACTCTCCTGTCTTTTATGGCCACTCCTTCTCTCTCCTATTCAGCACTCAGTTTAAAGACTCACACTCTTACAATAATTTCAATCCAACTTTAAAACCGTTGCAGTTACTCTGTGCTGTCCCCATGGGGATTGAATAATAATTATCTCCACTATCAACCAGAATCAGTAGAAGAATCACCCCACACAGGGGAAGCTGATCAATGAGGTGACCTGGACAATAATCTAAAGAACCAGTAGAGGGGGACTCATACTTCCTATCACTTCCAAATTCCTCCAAGCCACCCCTACCTGCCCACCAAGCCATCTGAATACAGAGAAAATAAACCATGTAAAGACATCCCTCATTCCTATGAACTGAAATATAACTACCGTATATACTCGAGTATAAGTCGACCCGCATATAAGTCGAGGCACCTAATTTTACCACAAAAAACTGGGAAAAATTATTGACTCGCGTATAAGTCGAGGGTGGGAAATGCAGCATCAATTGAGGCATCAGTAGGTTAAATGTTTTTGAATATTTATTTCAAAGAAAAACAGTAAACTGGCTCTGTGAGTGGAAAAGAGGGTCAACAAGAACAATATGGTATCGATAATAGCTTTAAAAGTACAAAAAAATAGCTCAACCAGCAACCAAGCTAAAACACAAGAGTTAAAATCCTTCAAAACTGGATTCCTCATCATCATCTGTATGTCCAAATGTAACCCAACTTAGATTTTAAGAGGGATATTATCAGAAATGAAAAATCTACTATTAGCTTGCATTGTAAACAATGGGGGATGGGGCATCCCCTTGGGGGGTCAATAACTTTGGATCCCCTGACCCAAACTTCACCAAACCTGGCTGGTATCATAAAGAGACTCTCCTGATGATACCAGCCAGGTTTGGTGAAGTTTGGTTCAGAGGGTCCAAAGTTATGGACCCTCAAAAGGGTAGTCCCATCTACTAATAGCTCCCATTGAAAACAATGGGGAATGGGGGCACCTCCTTTGGGGGTCCATAACTTTAGACCCCCTGAACCAAACTTTGCCAAACTTGGCTGGTATCATCAGGAGAGTCTTCTGAGGGTACCCTGAAATTTTGGTGCCTCTAGCATAAAAACTGTGCCCCCTGCTGGCCGGCAAAGTAAAAACACACAAAAATTTTAATGACCTGCATATAAGTCGAGGGGAGCTTTTTCAGCATTAAAAATGTGCTGAAAAATTCGACTTATACATGAGTATATATGGTATATGATATTAAAGATATTCTTAGTTTCATCCCCTTTTGTTCTCATTAACTACCGTTTTCTTCATCTAGCTGGCCACCTCTCTTGAGACTTCTGCCTTGTGTGTTAAGGCACAAATGGCTGTACCTCTCTTAAAGAGTGACTTTCTCCATGCATCCCACACCACCAAACCCTCCCCCTTGCAATTTCACCCAGACAGAAAAATAAAAACTTAAAATTACTGGATTATGTTGAGTGGAAGGTGTCTATTGTATATTTCTCTTTTGTCCTCCTTGGTGGTGGTTGTTATTGCAACTCTGCCAACATACTGGACTTAGAATTTTCAAAGAATTAAGAAAGCAAGGGAGAGAACTCTCTAAAGACTGTTTGAACTTAACTTCTGAACATTTCCATAATGCAAAGATAACCATTATCGAGCAAAACAGAAATTCTCTTCCACAGATATTTGGGCAAAGTGTTCTCTCATCACACAAGGTTTCTCTTTCTTTTGGTAGGAAGTGTGTGGGAGTCAACAAATGAAACAAAAGAACACCTAGTAATGGAGAAAGGTGATACATATTCAGATGTGACAGAGAAGTTTGAATATTTCCATGCACTGAGGAAGCAGGAGGGAGAAGACCCACCTGAAGAGAGGAAGGATTCCAGTATTTTACAGCATAGTAACTCTGTACTGCAAAAAATATACCAAAGAGAAAAGAGGATTGAATGCACCACAAGCAGGGAAATTGTTCCTAAAAACTTAGTCATTAATATTCAACAAAACACCTCTAAAAAAAAGCAACTATATAAATGGGTGGAATATGGAAAAGTTTGTGGTCACAAAGAGAGCCTAAATTCCAACCAAATTATCCATACTGTGGAAAAACCTAATAAATGCATGGAGTGTGGGAAAAACTTCAGTACGCATGGGAGCCTTACTTCCCATCAAAGGATTCACACAGGGGAGAAACCATATAAATGTCTGGAGTGTGGGAAAAGTTTCAGATGGAGTTGTCGTCTTACATCACATCAGAGAATTCACACAGGGAAGAAACCATACTATTGCCTGGAGTGTGGGAAAAGCTTCAGTACTCATGGGAGCCTTACTTCCCATCAAAGGATACACACCGGGGAGAAACCATATAAATGTCTGGAGTGTGGGAAAACGTTCCGTCGCCGTGACAGCCTTATCTCCCATCAAAGAATTCATGGAGGGGAGGAACCATATAAATGTCTGGAGTGTGGAAAAAGCTTCAGATGGAGTTGTCGTCTTACATCACACCAGAGAATTCACACAGGGAAGAAACCATACTATTGCCTGGAGTGTGGAAAAAGCTTCAGTACTCATGGGAGCCTTACTTCCCATAAAAGGATTCACACAGGGGAGAAACCATATAAATGTCTGGAGTGTGGGGAAAAGTTCCATCGTCGTGACAGCCTTATTTCCCATCAAAGAATTCACGGAGGGGAGAAACCATATAAATGTCAGGAGTGTGGGATTAGTTTCAGATGGAGTTGTCGTCTTACATTACACCGGAGAATTCACACAGGGAAGAAACCATACTATTGCCTGGAGTGTGGGAAAAGCTTCAGAACTCATTGGAGCCTTACTTCCCATAAAAGGATTCACACAGGGGAGAAACCATATAAATGTCTGGAGTGTGGGAAAATGTTCCGTCGCCGTGACAGCCTTATCTCCCATCAAAGAATTCACGGAGGGGAGGAACCATATAAATGTCTGGAGTGTGGAAAAAGCTTCAGATGGAGTTGTCGTCTAACATCACATCAGAGAATTCACACAGGGAAGAAACCATACTATTGCCTGGAGTGTGGGAAAAGCTTCAGAACTCATTGGAGCCTTACTTCCCATAAAAGGATTCACACAGGGGAGAAACCATATAAATGTCTGGAGTGTGGGGAAAAGTTCCGTCGTCGTGACAGCCTTATTTCCCATCAAAGAATTCACGGAGGGGAGGAACCATATAAATGTCAGGAGTGTGGGAAAAGTTTCAGATGGAGTTGTCGTCTTACATTACACCGGAGAATTCACACAGAGAAGAAACCATACTATTGCCTGGAGTGTGGGAAAAGCTTCAGTACTCATGGGAGCCTTACTTCCCATCAAAGGATTCACACAGGGGAGAAACCATATAAATGTCTGGAGTGTGGGAAAACGTTCCGTCGCCGTGACAGCCTTATCTCCCATCAAAGAATTCACGGAGGGGAGGAACCATATAAATGTCTGGAGTGTGGAAAAAGCTTCAGATGGAGTTGTCGTCTTACATCACACCAGAGAATTCACACAGGGAAGAAACCATACTATTGCCTGGAGTGTGGGAAAAGCTTCAGTGCTCATGGGAGCCTTACTTCCCATCAAAGGATTCACACTGGAGAGAAACCACATAAATGTCTGGAGTGTGGGGAAAAGTTCCGTCGCCGTGACAGCCTTATTTCCCATCAAAAAATTCACACGGGAGAAACCATATAAATGTCTGGAGTGTGGGAAAATGTTCCGTCGCCGTGACAGCCTTATTTCCCATCAAAGAATTCATGGAGGGGAGGAACCATATATATGTCTGGAGTGTGGGAAAAGCTTCAGATGGAATTGTCATCTTACATCACACCAGAGATTTCACACAGGGAAGGAAACAGCATTGCCTGGAGTGTGGAAAAAGCCTCAGTGCTTGTAGAAGCCTCGCTATTCATCAAAGGATTCACAAAGGGGAGAAACCATATAAATGTCTGGAGTGTGAGAAAAACTTCAGTCGCCATGACAGCCTTATTTCCCATCAAAGAATTCACAGAAGAGAGGAACCATATAAATGTCTGGAGTGTGGGAAAAGCTTCAGATGGAATTGTCGTCTTACATCACACCAGAGAATTCACACAGGGGAGAAACCATATAAATGTCGAGAGTGTGGGAAAAGCTTCCGTTGGAATGACTATCTTCTCATCGAAAAATTCACACAAGAGAAAGCATATAAATGCTATCGTACAACCCGCACTTCTCACCACAGAATTCACACGGGAGAAAACATAAATGTCTGGAGTGTGGGAAAAACTTCAGTTGGAGTGACACCCTTAAATCCCATCAAGGAATTCATACATGGAAGAAATCACATAAATATGTGAAGTAAACATGGAGCATCTCCTGGGCAGAAGTATGTTGGCTCAGCAGCTTAGATCACCAGAGAGCTGGCTAAAAACTGACAAGACCAGTTCTAGCAGGTAACAGATGACCTTTACAGTGATTAAGTAACAAAAATATAAAGATGGTTACATTGTACAGTCCACCAACCCTGTGATGAAACCAGGTTCTGGCATAGCACTTTGTCTGTTCATTCTATGCCTTGTATACAAGTCCTCTGTATATATCCTATAGCAGGAGTCTGCAACCCGTGGCTCTCCAGATGTTCATGGACTACAATGGGATTTGTAGTCCATGAACATCTGGAGTGCCGCAGGTTGCAGACCCCTGTCCTATAGTGAATGATAAACCTTCCTTTGGAATGAGTACTGTGTATGATGTACTCCTTGTGGTCTGTACTCCCTGACTTCAGAGCTGAGCTAGTCTTCTCTGAGTAGCACCACTGTATAGTAGCTGACAAGAAATGCCTGGAGTGTGGAAATACTTTCAATGATCAAAGAAACTGTACTCACCACTAAAGGAGAAACCATATAAATGACCACAGTGTGGAAAAAGCTTCAGTATTAATGGATGCCTTACTTCCCATCAAAAAAATGCTCAAAGTGAAGAAATCATACAAATGCCTGGAATCATTCTAACTTCCCACCAAAGAAGTCACACAGAGGAAAAATCATGTAGATCAGTGATTCCCAAAACTTGAGCTGTTGCCCCTTTCGCTCTCAGACAACATCTGTAGTTCCCCACCATATGCATACACATATGAATACACACACTTTAAAAACAAGTTCTAACACTGTAAACTGACATATGTATTTTACAAATAAAACATTACTGAGTAAAAGTAAACCAATTTTTGAACTGTTTTCACAGTTTTAAAAGAATGGATGTGCTTGGTGCAGGCGTATCAGCTTTTCAACTGAAGTGGAAGTCTTTATGAAGTCTTAGATTCCACATTCAGTAATTTTTAGCCTCTTTCTCTGCTTGGAAAGAAGCTGGATGACTGCACTGAAGCCATGCCTGTTTTGACTTGATTTTCCCTTCCAGCTTTCTCATTTTTGAGACATTTCCCTTTCAGAAGGCGAGAGATGCTTTATTTTGGCAAGCTTTTCTCAATTTATTGATGTTAGCCTTTGATCACTGATCTCTCTGTACCTGCCTACTTATTTGTTTGATTGTTTGGCCATGTAGGACATAGGCAATGAAGAGGGCTATGGTTCACCCTGGGGCTGCTGATTGGTGGGGGCTGCTGAGGCTGCTGAGAGGTGGGGCTTTTCAAATTTTTAAATCTTTTCAGCTAGTCTCTGGAACCAGCAGAGAAGAGTAGCAGTGGAGTAGAGGAGTGGGCCAGAAAGGGCTGAGTGAGCTCTGGTCTTCTTTTCAGAGGGCTTTTCTCAAAGCCACATCTTTTATACAGTGTATTTTTAACAGGGGTTTTCTCTTTTTTTCTCCTTGTCCTGGGGCTGCTGATTGGTGGGGGCGCGCGCAGGTGTTTTACAAAATAAGAACATATTTTAAGGGATAGTAGAAGGTATAGAAACTTTAAGAGGGAGGCACTAATTAAAATCAGTAGTTAAATATCTAAACAAAATTAGATATGAAGGCAGGAAGCCAGCAGGGGGGTGGGGGCTTTCCGGTGTTTTGCACTGAGTGTCACATGTATGACTATCTGACACTAGGACAGAAGTCGTGGGTGTGCCCTCGCTGCAATGAGCTCCTGGCACTCAGGAAATGTGTCCGTTCTCTTGAAGCCAAGGTGGCAGATCTGGAGAAGCTGAGAGAGGCAGAGAGGGCGACAGACGAGGCTTTCAGGGACCTAACAGCCGGGTCCCACTCCCAAGGTGACATCTCTTCAGATGTCATGGAGAATGAGAATCTGGGGGATGGAGGGTGCCAGTCTGAGGTGGTGGAAGATGCTCCCTGAGATGGGACCCCTTCCTTAGCTGGTGATCAGATATCCTCTGGCACTGAGGATACCCCTCAGGGAGGTGGGGGGCTCCTTGTAGTGGGTGATTCGATCATTAGGAATATAGAGAGTTGGGTCTGTGAGAGGCGTGATGACCGCATGGTGACTTGCCTGCCTGGTGCGAAGGTTGCGGATGTCACGCTTCGTCTAGATAGACTGTTAGACAGTGCTGGGGTGGAATCAGCAGTTGTGGTCCGCATTGGCACCAATGACATTGGGAAATGTAGCCGGGAGGTTCTGGAAGCTAAATTTAGGCTGCTAGGAAACAGGTTAAAATCCAGGACCCCCCAAGGTGGCATTCTCAGAAATGCTACCCGTTCCACGCGCAGGGCGAGCTAGGCCAGCAGAGATACAGGGTCTCAATACATGGATGAGAAGGTGGTGTAAGGCAGAGGGTTTCAGATTTGTCAGGAAATGGGGAACCTTTTGGGATAAGGCAGGCTTCATCTTAACCAGAGGAACCAGGTTGCTGGCGCTCAACATTAAAAAGGTGGCAGAACAGCTTTTAAACTGATCCTTGGGGGAAAGCCGACAGGAGCTGAGGTGACTTTGGTTCGGAATACAGCGTCCATGGGGATGCAGATAGAGAGGGAAGTTTTTCTAAATCAACCACATACAAGCGAGGAGCATAGCAATGTGATAAGTGATAGTGTCTACAAAAGGCTAGAGGGAAAAACACATAAATCCCAGGTTAGGGACAGAGACAGGGTATACAGATGTCTCTATGCTAATAGTAGAAGCCTTTGACCTAAAATGGGGGAGCTGGAGTACAGAGTTTTGAAGGAGGACATCGATATAGTGGGCATCACAGAGACATGGTGGAATGAGGAGAACCAGTGGGATGCTGTTATCCCAGGTTACAGGCTCTACAGGAAGGATAGGACAGGGCATATTGGGGGTGGGGTGGCCCTCTACATCAAAGAGAGCATAGTGTCACATAAATAGATAATGCAGGGGGAGCTGATTCCTCTACAGAAGCACTGTGGATATCAATACCAGGGGTGAAGCATAGTTTAACATTAGGAATATATTTCCCCCTGACCAAAGCGCACAAGAGGATTCTGAGATGGAAAAAGAAATTAGAGAGGCCAACAAAAGCAAAAATGTCGTGGTAATGGGCGATTTTAACTATCCCCACATAAACTGGAAAAATGCATGTTCAGGTCATAGTAAGGAGAGAACATTCCTGGATATGCTAAATGACTGTGGCTTAGAGCAGATGGTTGTAGAACCAACCAGGGGAGAGGTGATCCTAGATCTAATTCTATGTGGGACCCAGGACCTGGTGTGGGAAGTCAGTGTTGTTGAGCCGATAGGGAACAGTGACAATTCTGTCAGATTCAGTATCTCTGCATGTGAACAAGTGACAACTACTAATGTAGTTACATTTGCCTTCAGAAAGGGAAATTTCTCAAAGATGAGGGGGATAATGCGCAGGAAGCTGAAAGGGAAAATCAGGAGAGTCAAAACTGTCCAAGATGCTTGGAGGTTATTTAAAAACACAGTTATAAAAGCTCAGCTGGAATGTGTTCCGCAGGTTAGGAAAGGCAGCGCCCAGTCCAAAAGAAAGCCACCATGATTAACAAGGGAGGTTGAGGAAATTATTAGGGGAAAAAAGATGTCTTTTAGAAAATGGAAGTCCAACTTAACTGATGAAGAATACCAGAGAGAACACAAATGGTGGCAAAAGAGAAGCAAGTTAGCTGTAAGGGAGGCAAAAAAGGATTATGAGGAACGTATGGCTGTGAACATCAAGACCAGCAACAAACAGTTTTTCAAGTACATCAAAAGCAGGAAGCCAGCTAGGGAAGCGGTAGGCCCATTAGATGACAAAGGAACAAAGGGTGTGCTAAAAGATGGCAGGGAGATTGCAGAGAAGCTGAATGGATTCTTTGCATCTGTCTTCACCCAAGAGGAGGTGAAGAAAATTCCTGCACCTGAACCAAGCTTTTTAGGAGGCGAATCCGAAGAACTGGTGAAGATAGTGGTAGACAAGGAACAAGTTCTGGCAGCCATTGATAAACTAAATGCTACCAAATCCCCTGGCCCAGATTGCATTCACCCAAGAGTTCTTAAAGAGCTCAAGCATGAAATTGCTGATGTTCTCACTTTAATATGCAACTTATCCCTGAAATCTGCCTCCATCCCTGAAGACTGGAAGATGGCCAATGTCACACCAATCTTTAAGAAAGGATCTAGGGGGGACCCGGGAAATTACAGGCCAGTCAGTTTGACATCTGTTCCTGGTAAATTAGTAGAATCTATCATTAAAGATAAAATTATTAAACATGTAGAAAAGCAAGGCCTGCTGAGGAAGAGTCAACATGGCTTTTGCAGAGGCAAATCCTGTCTTACAAACTTACTAGAGTTCTTTGAGGGTGTAAACAGGCATGTGGATAAGGGAGAACCAGTGGACATTGTCTACTTGGATTTCCAAAAGGCTTTTGACAAAGTTCCTCACTGGAGACTATTGAGAAAACTCAGCAATGAAGGAATAAGAGGGGAAGTCCTCCTATGGATTAAAAACTGGTTGAGAAACAGGAAACAAAGAGTGGGTGTAAATGGGAAGTTCTCACAATGGAGAGATGTCGGGAGTGGTGTCCCCCAAGGATCCGTTTTGGGACCAGTGCTCTTTAACCTATTCATAAATGACCTGGAAGTAGGGGTGGGTAGCGTGGTGGCCAAGTTTGCAGATGATACCAAATTATGTAGGGTGGTGAGAACCACAAAGGATTGCGAAGAGCTCCAAGTGGACCTTGATAAATTAGGTGAGTGGGCTAAGAAATGGCAAATGCAGTTCAGTGTAGCAAAATGTAAAGTGATGCACATAGGGGCAAAAAAATCCAAACTTCACATACACACTACAAGGGTCAGTGCTATCAGTCACAGACCAGGAAAGGGATTTGGGCATCTTAGTTGATAGTTCCATGGGAATGTCAACTCAATGCATGGCATTGAACAGGAAGCTGCAGGGGAAAATGGCAGCTGTGAAAAAGGCAAACTCTATGCTGGGGATCATTAGAAAAGGAGTTGATAATAAAACTGCAAGGATTGTCATGCCCTTCTATAAAGCAGTGGTGCGACCGCACTTGGAGTACTGTGTTCAGTTCTGGTCACCACATCTCAAAAAGGACATTGAAGAGATAGAAAAAGTGCAGAGAAGGGTAACGAGGATGATTGAAGGATTGGAGCACCTTCCTTATGAGGAGAGGCTGTAGCGTTTGGGACTCTTTGGAGAGGAGACGTCTGAGGGGCGATATGATTGAAGTCTATAACATTATGTATGGGGTAGAAAATGTTGACAGAGAGAAATTTTTCTCTCTTTCTCACAAGACTAGAACCAGGGGGCATTCATTGAAAATGCTGGGGGGAAGAAGTAGGACTAATAAAAGGAAACACTTCTTCACGCAACGTGTGATTGGTGTTTGGAATATGCTGCCACAGGAGGTGGTGATGGCCACTAACCTGGATAGCTTTAAAAGGGGGGCTTGGACAGATTTATGGAGGAGAAGTCCCGATCTATGGCTACCAATCTTGATCCTCCTTGATCTGAGCTTGCAAATGCCTTAACAGACCAGGTGATCGGGAGCAACAGCCGCAGAAGGCCATTGCTTTCACCTCCTGCATGTGAGCTCCCAAAGGCACCTGGTGGGCCACTGCGAGTAGCAGAAAGCTGGACTAGATGGACTCTGGTCTGATCCAGCAGGGTAGTTCTAATCAGATGATTATTGTTTTTATTGACTGCTCTTTAGTGATATAAGTACCTGTAAGCTGAAACATTTTGTATAAGCTATAACTGCCACTGAGGCGGGTGAACCGTCAGGAGAAAATGCTACTGGCACACGGCTGTACAACCTGGAAAACCCATAACGCCCCAGATTTATGCTCCACTGCCATGCATTTGTTAGATCCTGGGTAAATATTACCTCCTCTGTACCCCTCCTTCTGTTCATGGTATTGACGAAACTTTGTCACTATACCATTATTAAGTGCACTCTGTTGCCAAGTGAGATGGGGGGGCGGGCAGACGGACGGAGGGGGGGGGTTTGAAAAGGAATGGAGAGCAAGACTTGACATTAAATGGGGGGGGGGGAGAGAAATGGCTAAGAGTAAAGGGGAGAGAATGAATGTTGTGTTGAAGTGGCCGTGTAGGGATGGTTGGAAGGGGATTGTGGAAGATGGGGGTGAGGACTGCAGAAATGTGCATGGGGGATGTTTGTTTGTATTGTCGTCGTGCCTGCACAAGGACATTAAAGTTTATCTTATGTGAAGGAAAAGTGAGCGGGACGCTGCAACACACACGGCAACCTCGCTTCAGTCCTGCGGAAAGGCCAGTCTGGCTGAGTCCTGGGTGGCCCACGTCCTTATGGAAGTCTCGGCTGGCACCACCTGCCCCCCCCCCCCCGTGGCCATGACCCCCCCCCCCTTCCGTAGAGGTGGGCGGCTTGCCAGGCTCACCCAGAAGGAAGGAAGGGATGGGGCAGACCCAGAGGCCTCGTGGTGCGCGCGCCTGCCTGCCTGCCTGCCTGCCACGGTGTTGGGGAAGCCAGGGAGGGCGACGGGTCCGGGCTAAAATGGTCCTCAGCTGGCACATGATTTCCACCTGCCCCACCCTTGACCTCGAAAGGAGGAAGGGGGACCGACTGCGGAGTGAAGGGGTCGACCAGCGCTCTGCCCATGTGCAGAGAACCGTTTGCAGCCGTGGCTGCCCAGACGTCCCCCCCCCCCCGCTTCTCTGCCCGCCGGAGGAGGGGGGGGGGGCTCCCCGCTTGGGGGGGGCGGGGCCGGTCTGGGGGAGGGGATCCCGCCTGCAAAGGCTGCGCAGCCGCCGTGGGGCCGCCTGCAGCCGTGGCGGGGGCGCCGGGGGCCGGCAGGCCGGGGGTGGGCGTGGGCGTGGTGGTGACGAGCGGCGCCCACCCGGGCTGCGTGCTGCTGGGGCGGAGGAGGGGCGCGGTGGGCGGCGGCCTCTTCCAGCTCCCCGGAGGCCACCTGGAGTTCAGGTAGGACTGGGGGGGGGGGGGCGCCCCGGGACGGAGGGAGGGAGGCCGGCCCTGCGCCCCCCCCCTCCCACCCCCCAGCCCTGCAGGGACGAGGCGCCTGGTTGGCCCGGGCAAGCCGCTGCCAGTCGTCCTTGGGGTTGGCCGGCAGGTTTTCTGTTGCAGAAGGTGGCCATTTTTTTTGTTGGGGGGGGGGGGAACCAGGAGAGGGGGGTCCACGTAGGGCGGGGGTCTGCAACCTGCGGCTCTCCAGATGTTCATGGACTACAATTCCCATCAGCTGCCCCTGCCTCTGTAACCTCAGCTTGTGGGTTCTGTGGGGCAGTACTTGGAAGGAGTTGCAACAACAGTTTTTAAACAACAAAATGGTTTACTTTTTCTTTACAATTAACACTTTTAAAACATCAACATTTAACGTTACAATTCAAGGTCCTGTTCAGGTTGCATTTTCAAGTCCTTCTATTTACAGTCTACTGATATTGCCAAGTCCAAATCTTCTTTGCAAGTGGGCCGGCTCCTGAAGACGCCAAGGGCTTGATGAACAGGTTGCAACATGATGAAGGTCTCCAGGAGAACTCTCACCCATGACAACCACAAAAAGGAAACCCTGAAACAATAAACTCCAACATTTACAACATAGCAAAAACAACAACTACCTTCCCAGTAGTTCCCAACAATAGTGCTATTACCTTAACAAGGTGTTAAGGGCTTATAGAAATCAAGGTCCGAGTCTGGTAGCCTTGTCTTCTGCAAAGAGCTCTTGCAGTCTTTCTGCTGCTCTGAGTCTCAAACTCTTACTGGGTCAACCCATTCTGGGCCAATCCATTCAGGGCATGGGGGTTACACCAGGATGGCCGCAGGTTGCAGACCCCTGATGTAGGGCTTTTAATGAGCCACGCAGCAGGGGAAGCATTATGAAGAGTTGGGGTGCTGCTGTGGGGTTTCCGGGCTGTATGGCCGTGTTCTAGCAGCATCCTCTCCCGACGTGTCGCCTGCATCTGTGGCTGAATGCATCTTCAGAGGATCTGATGGTAGGAAAACAAGTGGAGTATATATACCTGTTGGAGTGTCCAGGGTAGGGGAAAGAACCATTGTGCCTTCGACAATACATCACGAAGAGTTCCTTCTTCCCCCTGGCGAGGGCTTCTGTGGGGTCTGGCGTGCGCCACCTTCGACGGAACGAGATTCTCAGGTAGAATCTTCCCCACTTCCCTTCCTCCCAATCTCTGCTCCTGTGCCGCAGCCGTCGCTCTGCGGCTTCCCATATTCAGGACGACCATCAACTAGTTCTGAGCCTCGTTTACCTCCTCTTGAAATGGCTGTTTCAAGGAACAACCCATATTCTAAAGGGGGGCCCCACTTGACAAGGGCCTGGCCTGTCTTCTTGAAATATAAGCTGGAAGAGTCATAAGCAGCAAGTCAAAGAGCCTAATTCTTCCCTCCAGTATTTTCAATGTATGCCCCCTGGTTTTGGTATTGTGAAAAAGAGAAACATTTCTCTCTGAAGATGCATTCAGCCACAGATGCAGGCGAAACGTCAGGAGATAATGCTGCTAGAACACGGCCATACAGCCCGGAAACCACACAGCACCCCAGAAAAATTTCTCTCTGTCACCATTTTCTACCGCATGCATAATTTTATAGACCTCAATCATATCCCCCCTCAGACGTCTCCTCTCCAAACTAAAGAGTCCCAAATGCTGCAGCCTCTCCTCATAAGGAAGGTTCTCCAGTCCCTCAATCATCCTCGTTGCCCTTCTCTGCACTTTTTCTATCTCTTCGATATCCTTTTTGAGATGTCTCTCTTTCAGACACATGTGCATACCAGGTGACATGGATGCCGGCTGGTCACTGGTTGGTTTTTCTGATGCTGACATAGCTCCAGACTCTCACGCTTCCTTCAACTTGTTTGCTCTCTTCTTACCCATGCAGCGAGAGCCTGGCAGAATGCGCAGAAAGAGAAACCTTGGAGGAAACCGCTCTGCACCTAAGAAACGTTCGCTTTGCTTCAGCTGTAAATGCTGTTAGTGTGAAAGAGAACTACCACTATGTCACTATCCTAATGAAAGGGGAGGTGGACTTCAGTTATGAATCAGAACCGAAAAACATAGAACCTGATAAGAACGAAAGTAAGATACTATATTAATTTTACAGTGAACGCATTTGCTAGTTTCCCATTCCTCCTGTGAGGAACATGATTTCTGGCATATACGAAAGAGTACATTTTGGGTTCTTGTACTTGGTCCCCAGTGTGACTATATTAAGTCTTAAGTTCTCAGAGGGGTTTTCATTTTTGCCATCAAGTCACAGTTGACTTAGGACGCCCCTATAAGGTTTTCATGGAGAGAGAAGTGAGGCGCTTTGCTACTCCCCACCCCTGGCGTTCCTTAGAAGGCCTCCCATCCAAATCCAACTTACCCTGGGTGACCGAGTTTCCATGGCAGAGTGGGGATTCAAACCTGGGTTTCTCCATGGACATTTTGGAGGGGCAGGCAGGGGATGCCCTGGGCATTCCTTGAGAGGATGCCAGATAGCCCAGACGCCCCCCCCCCCCCCCCGACAGATCCTTGACTGGAGGCGCAGGCAGCAGTTTGGGCACGAGAGGCTCGGGGGGGGGGGGGCTTGCTGTCAGACTGTGCCCTCACGCATGTTCTCCATGTGGACTTGGGGTTCAGGGCATGCAGTTGAAAGCTGGACTCAAGCTTTAAATGCAGGTTCTGCCTCGAAGCCCATGGTCTAAAGTTGGACCTGGCCACGGGGAGGGCAGCCTTGAACTGCAGACTCAGCCTGGCTACGTCCAGCCTTATGCTACTGGCTCTGCCCCCAAAGCCCAGACAGTTTCAGAGATGGCGCTTCTCTGGTGCTAGCCTATAAGGCCCCAACAGTCTGGCACCAGTGTCCCCCATAGGTTGCTGAGGTCAGGTTCTGGGGGTCCCTGGCCCTAAAGAGATCCCACATACAAGAAATATATACAGCCAAAAAGCACCTAAAGGTCAATGGGCAGCCAATCACCCCAAAAGAAACAATATACTGTATATATAATTGCAAGGTGTATATTAGTCAGCTAGCATACATATATTCGTGCAAGTTATACAATTGTGTCAAGTATACAACATATATCACTTGAATAAATATGCCTATAAATAAATAAAATTGTTTCCTAATAGTCCGACAAGGTCGATACGTCTGTTGACTGCAAACAATATTATGTCAAACAGAATTTTGGGGTGATTGGCTGCCCATTGATCTTTAGGTCCTAAAGAGATCCCTCCAGCCTCAACCAGAGCCAGCGCCTTTTTGGCTCTCATTCCAACTGGTGGGATGCTCGGTCTTGAGACCCAGGCCCTGTGAGATCGAGTGCCGTTTCACAGGGCTTGTAAGACAGAGCTGTTCTACCACGCATGTGGTTGAGGCCACTACAGTGGTGACATTAGGCCTTCCCCACCTCCTCCCTCTCCTTTTACTCATTTTCTTCTCCCTTTTCCCCCCTTTTCCCCCCCTCCCTTTTCTTCTTCCCCCTCAGTTGGGGCCAAGGAGTTAAATGCCATCTTCTGTTCCATTTCAAAGACCATCTAAGATGGCATGGCTTGATTAACTTTTTTAATGGTACTGGTTTTTAACTGTGGCGAGCATAAATTAATTTATATATCAATTGTTATATGGTTTTATAAATGTTGGAAACCATCCCGAGCCTATCTTGGGAGAGGCAGGATATATAACTTATAACAAGATTTTAAAAATCCTAGTCTGACACCTGGACCACAACACATCCGCTCTCTGGGATACCTGCAACCTGTCTATTGTCTGTTCAGCCAGTACTTTATTATGGTCAGGGACCAGCAGAAACGTTCTGTTGGGAACTGATTCTTGAAGAGCCTATCATGACGTCTGCATTCCTTTCAAATTTCACTGTGCGGATATAAGCACTGAATATATACAATGTTGTTAGCTTAGCCAAATGCCTGTAAAAGTCTCGGTTGGGGGTGGAAGCTTACTTAAATTGAAATCTGCCTAGTCTTGTGATTGGAAGAATTTTCAACCACTCTGCGTGGCAGTGGCTCCACGGACATTTCTTGTGGAAGCTATTGGTAAACCCGGCTGAATTAAACTTCCAGCTGTAGAAAGGAGTTTTGTTTTTTACTCTTTTGCAAGAGGAGTGAGATTTGAAGCTCCTGCCCAAAAGGTCAGCTGCCTTTTTTTATCATAACTTAGAAATAGTAGACGTGCCTCCACATTGCAGGGTAGTTTCCTGCTGCCACAGGGCAAGAGGAAGAATAGACTTGGCCATTCCTTCTCTGTCATAAAATTTTACATCTTACCTTTTTGGCTCTATAGGGGCACTAATTAGCTTCTCTTCTTTTGCTGTCTGCCATGTAGGTTGGAAATGGGTGAAATGGGAAGAGTTCCCCTCAGCAGATCAACTGTTTTGGGCTTTACGCAGCTTAAAGGAACAAGGTTACAATCCTTTCACAGAAGACTTAAGTCACCTGGTGGGCTACACTGGAAATCACCTTTTCATGACAAAGGAGACGTCACTATAGCGTGTATGAATCACACAGAGAACTATTTTATATAATAAAGAGCTCTAGTTCATCCATGGCAACCTAAGTTTTTTCTACCCGAAGGCATGCTCATACTAAAAGAAGTTTTAATGCAGTGTCTTATACTTTTCTATAGTTATATCAAAGCCAAGTGAAGCAAGAGAAAGTATCTCTTAAGAACTGCCACTGCTATTCCATCACAGCAACCATTACATTCAGAGGTGGGAGACTCTCCTGATGATACCACCCAAGTTAGGTAAGGTTTGGTTTAGGGCAGGGGTAGGGAACCTGCGGCTCTCCAGATGTTCAGGAACTACAATTCCCATCAGCCCCTACCAGCATGGCCAATTGGCCATGCTGACAGAGGCTGATGGGAATTGTAGTTCCTGAACATCTGGAGAGCCGCAGGTTCCCTACCCCTGGTTTAGGGAGTCCATAACTCCCCATCCCCCATTGTTTCCAATGGGAGTTAATAGGAGATGGAGGCTACACCTTTGAGGCTCCATAACTTTGGACCCCCTGGGCTCCCTAGTTTAAACACAATTGAAAGTGATGTTGTTTGGGGGTGGATTCCAGCATCACAGCTGACTGCCGGGGCTCAGATTTTGCACCAAGCTCCATTTTCCCTAGCTACGCCTCTGTTGCTAAGCCTATTTCCTTATTGTCTTATTTTCTGTCACTTGTACCTTCTACTTGCAATGAAGCTGGTTTTGTTCAGCAAGCTCAAGGCATTTGTAACGTGGCCAGCTTTTTCTGGCCCATGAGTGCTTCTACACAGAGTTATATTACGCAGTTTTAACTGCTTCAAACTGGCTACATTTATGGAAACATCCGGGGATAGAAAGACTTCCCTCCTAGCCTTGCCTAATCTCTGGCCCCAGGATATGCTGTCTGAAGAAGAAGAGTTTGGATTTATATCCCCCCTTTCTCTCCTGCAGGAGACTCAAAGGGGCTTACAATCCCCTTGCCCTTCCCCCTCACAACAAACACCCTGTGAGGTAGGTGGGGCTGAGAGAGCTCCGAGAAGCTGTGACTAGCCCAAGGTCACCCAGCTGGTGTGTGTGGGAGTGCACAGGCTAATCTGAATTCCCCAAATAAGCCTCTCCACCCCCCAAATCTTCTCCCCAAGCAGGCTCCAGCCCTCCTGTCCCCCTTCCGCCCCAGCACAGGTTCACTGGGCTTCTTGGGAGCCCCCTTTTTGTATATTGCTGAACATCCTTGTAAGAAACCACTGGAATTATCCTTTGGTGTGTTCTGGAGTTCAGGAGGCTTCAATCTAAATCCAGTGTTTTGGCCCAAGTTGGCTACAGCTAACAAAGCCATTTCCTTTGTGGACTTGCCTTGTGAGCGGGCAACCTTACAGGGTTGGTTTCTTGTTGAGACCAGGAAAAGACTACTAGAGGCATGGTCCCTGGCTGTCTGGGTATTCTGAGGGGCTGGTGGCAGCGATACTCAGAGGTCTGTGGATTCCCACCTCAGCCTTTGGTTTCTTTATCCCTGCCCAACCAACCATCCTCACAGAGCTGCTCCCTGACCTGAAAGTTGACCCCTCTTGGGAATGCAGTGGAGGTGGAGGGTTTGTGGCAGGGATATTATTACCTGCTTTATAAAATAGATTCTTAATTGTTCAGTGGAAGAGCAGAGCCAAGTGGAGGCTTGGCTGCCTCTTGAACTGTGGGGGTCTCTCCCAAGGCTCCTCAGAGGGGAAAAGGCAGGTGGACTGCTGATGCTTCAAGGATACAGAGCAGGATCCTTATCCAACGAGGATCTCTCTGCTCAGAAAGGCCTGCAGGAACATCCTGAGCATGACTGGTGCCACTGAAGAACACTTTCAAGAAACTAATGGTTATGAATCTTGTACAAGAAATATAAACAGACTGGGACACTGCTAGCACCATGGAACGGTGACCCAAGAAAATAAAATTTAACCTTAGAGAGAACAGCAAAAATAGGGAAAGGAAGAAGTTCTGGCAGCCACTGATAAACTAAATGCTACCAAATCCCCTGGCCCAGATTGCATTCATCCAAGAGTTCTTAAAGAGCTCAAGCATGAAATTGCTGATGTTCTCACATTAATATGCAACTTACCACTGAAATCAGGCTCCATCCCTGAAGACTGGAAGATGGCCAATGTCACACCAATCTTTAAGAAAGGGTCTAGGGGGGAATATTTGTCAACTTGCTCTCTTCTCTGCATCCACTAAACTGTGTGGGACGGGGAGAAGGGGTTACCAAGAGGCAGCAAAAGATATTTCCCTTCAGTCTGGCAGCCACTAAGCAAAAGTGAGACTCGGTTTCTTCTCTCTGGCCAGCTGCCATGAGGACTCCTTGGCCATGCATTCACACAGCAATCTTGCTGCCAGGCTCTGAGGAGTTTTACCACCACCAAAGAGTTGGTCTGATCAAAGTGGTCCTTCTGCTTCTATGGGTTACATTTCTCCAGTTGCCCACCTTAGACCAGAATATTCATATTAAACATGGTAGCACCAAAACCTATGTTAATTTTAAATAAAATGGCCTCTAGATGGGGGAGGGCAGGGGTCTCTGGCCCTTCCCTCACCACCCAAGAATATGCCCCAGTCCGATGTACCCAAGCCTGCTGTATTAATTGGGTCCCGCTTTGTGTTTGGGTTGGGCAGAGGGTTGGCGGGAAATGGGAATGTGGGTGCCAGGCCCAGCAAGAAAACTGCTTGTCGTGGCTACCCCACCGGGCTGCCTCTTCCCTGGAGCAGGGGGGAGAGTGGGGAGGGGAGCTTAGAGGTGGGTGCCTGGCCCAGCGGCAAAATGGCTTGTCACAGCTGCTTGTTGTTTGAGGCTGGCCAAGCATGGCGTTTGGCAGGAGGAAGGCAGCAGGGACCAATTGCCACCCAGGCCAGGACACAGTTCTACACAGGGCTAATTGAGTCCTGTGAAGCGATTGGCTAGGGGTTCATCGTTTGGACATTTGGAATGTATATTTTTAAACCACATACTTCCTGTTCACTATTTGTGAAAGGGGCTCAGCTGAGCAAACCCTGAGATGTGAATGTTTTTACAAATCTTTGCCTCCAGCTAACATATGGACATTAAATGCATACCCTGTTTCTATTCTCATGGTGCCCGATGGGGAATTATTCCAATCCAATCCAAAAACCTTTATTAGGCATAAAAGAAATGATTCCACATGTGGTGGGACTGGCAGTCGGACAATTCTTTGGCAGGTCCGCTCCGTCAGTTCTAAAATATTTCTCGTGAAGTAGGATTTTTATCAATACATTTGTCCATCCGCTGTATGCTGTTTGCTACTAACAAGATAACAACTCCAGGGGACTCATAGAAGGTTCATGATGAAGCAAATTCTATTCAATAAGAAACATGGAAAGTAAAAGCAATAGACATCAACAGAACAATAGAACTGCAACAATAGACTCCTTCCCAGTTTTCTCTTTATAAAAAGTCCTTATCTTTGCTGTCCAGTTGTAAGCGGGAAGCACAAGGTACACATTCATGTGGGTCCAAATACACAACTGCAGCGCACTGTGTTAGACATGTTGCGCATTTTTCTTTGACAGTCACCACTATGGCTGAAAGACTATTGTGGAACAGTTCTGGCCGTTTAATTCACAAATCATTTTAAAAACACACATAGAGAGAAAGGCAAAAACAGCGACCTGCCTGCCTACCTGCCTTAAATCCCTGGCATCTGGAGAAGACTGTAGTAAGAATACACTTCTTGATTCCCAACTGGTGAAACTGTATGAAAAGTTTCAGTCATAGTGGAAGCCCTTACTTATATTCCATCATTAATCATAATTCCATAAAAGGCTTCAGAGAATAACAGCCGGATTTTAGGAACCTGGCAAGATGTAGCCCAGCTACACCGCCAGCATTGATGGTTCAATCCTCTTGGATGATCTGTGAGTGAAGGGGAGCACATGCCACTCTGCAAGGCCCAGATTGCCCCCTGACTGTTCCCAGCATCTACTGCAACACCCACCAACCAGGAAGTGATTATTGCTGCTATCCTTCAGAGTAGAAGAAATTGGCTGGGAGTCAAACTCTTCCATGACAATCAGGTCCAGCAAATTTCTCACTTGCCTTGCAGACAACTTCGTGGTCCAGAAGGTGGAAAAAGCAACAAGGGGAACAGCTTTTTTTAGATCTGCTCCTAACAAATAATGATGACCTAATTAGCAGAGTAGAAATGGTAAGATCCTTAGGTGGGAGTGATCATGCTCTCCTGGAGTTTGTTATACAGTGGAAAGAAGACGCTAAGCGTAGTCATACACGCATTCTAGATTTTAAGAAAGCAAATTTCAGTAAGCTTAGGATGTTGGCCTAGTGCACAGCGAAAGGACTAGGTGCCAACTCACCCTTGCTAGAAAGTTCAGGAGGTAACTGCTTGCAGTATAAGAAAATAAAAACACTCAGACAGTAGATTTCATTCCAACAGGAATACTTTATCTTTTCTTTCTCAAAGGAACAAAATAACAATGTTTTTACTCATCTAATAACTATCCACTCTCTAACAACAATCTGAGCCCGAACCTGAAGGTGAAGAATACTGAATTGAGTATGCAGTCTTCTTATATAGTTTTGTCCAGCCAATCATTAGCTAGAATGCTAGATGATCTCATCCTTGCCTGTGACCTTTTCATTTCTGCTGACTGTTACATGCCAATCATTACAGACCCAGACAGAGAGGCTCCGACCTTTACAATTCTGCTGACTGTTACATTCCAGTCATTCTAGACCAGCATATGACCACCTTGCAATTTTCAATATCCTGACATAGGAATCTACTGGGTCTGATTCCATGGTCAAAAATACTAAAAGAGAAAGGAGTGCATGATGGCTGGGAGCTGAAGAACTTTCAACTAAGATTTAAAAAGGAGATGTACAAGAAATGGAAAAGGGGAGAAATCACCAAAGAGGTATTCAAACGAATTACCAGGATGTGTAGGGAGAAAGTAAGAAAAGCTAAAGCTCACAATGAGCTGAGGCTTGCCAGAGAGGTTAAAAACAACAAAAAAGGCTTTTTTGGTTTTGTTCGTAGCAATTTTGGGCTGTATCAATAGGAGTATAGCATCAAGTTCGAGGGATAGACACTATAGCTATCATGTCCCCCTTAACCTTTGTTTCTCCAGACTAAACATCCCCAGCTCCCAAAGTCTCTCTTTGTAGGGCATGGACTCCAGACCTTATACCATTTTTGTTGCCCTCCTCTGGACATTTGTTCTGACGTGAATTAAAAGAATAACCCCTACAAAAAAGCAGACATCACCTTTTTCTCACAGTCTTTTCTTTCTAACAGCTACATTGGCAAGCAGGAAGTTTCTTGCTTGCAGAGGGATGGCTATCATGATGAACAGCAGCCTAGAGATTTGGGGGTGGTTTGAAGTTATCCAGGTCCAATTTCATTGTGTGTTATCGAACACAGGAAAATGGAAATTTTGATATATTCTCTACAGTATGTATTCAACAAACTAGAGGTCTTCAAAATTCTGGATACTTTTTAATCTTAGATTCAAAATCCACATTTCAAACCCCAGTTCTTCTAGGCCCTTTCCGCACGGGCCATTAACGGCGGCTTGGGGACGGCAAAAACGCCATCCTCAGGCCGCCGTTCGCACAGGGGGCGCAGCTGCATCGCAGCCGCGCCGCCCTCGCGCCACCCGTCCGTCCCCACGCCAGCGTTTCCCCAGTGCGCTCGGAAGCGCACTTGTTGGGGAAACGCCAGCTGGAAGCCGCTGCTGTGCGAACGGCAGCAGCTTCCCGGCGCTTCCCCCCCCCCTCGCTCCCTGTACTTACCTTGTCCCCGGGCCTCCGGCGCGTCGCCGAGGCCTGGGGACACGCCCCCCTGCCCTGTGCCGCTGGAGCAGGCGCGCAGGGCCAGGGGGGCATGTCCCCGACACCGGCTGACAGCCGGAGGCCCGGGGACATGCCGGGTCGGCCGGGCGCCGGCGCTCCACGGCACCGGCTGCCAGGCTCTTTCTAGGACCGTCTGTGCGGACGGTCCTAGCGTCGTCGGGTCGGCCTCAAGTACGCTGACCCGGCCGCTTCCGCATTCGTGCAGAAACGGCCCTAGTCTATGTATACCAGGGTAGATCTCAGTAGGGGTATCCAACAATAAAGTTACAAAAAAGATGAAGTGATCATACTTTTAATTTTATTGGATACAAAACAGAATAAAAAAAGTAAAATAGTAGAGAGTCTATATTAAGCACCTGAGAGGTAATTCCCTAAATCCTAGCAGATGCACATGCAAAAACTACGAAAGGGATGGGAGGCAAGGATAAAGACAGAGTACAATATTATTTGTTCCAAGATGAGTGAGAAGCTGAGAATTGCTGACAATCCAGGGAGCAGAAGGCCAACCATGGAAAGAGAAATAAACATAGATTTTGGGGGGGCGGGGTTTTCTTGCAGGGGTATCCAGGTAATGAGGGGGGGGGACCTGGAAAACTCCTTTCACATACCTGGGTTTCCCCTTTTGGGGGGGAAATCCCATTGTTCTACATGGGACCAGACTTTCCCATGATCATGATTGGTTCAAAAATCAAAGTTGAATTTGACTGAGCAGTCTGAAGTAACTGGCCTCAAAAAACTGAGTGGAATGAGTTGAACGTGACCCCTGACATTCCCATATGGGGAGATTTTCATAACACCCAGTGTGCCTGAGTTGATCAGATGTAAAGGTTGCTTTGATGGCTCAGAGGTGATTGGCCATTAACTGGAAATGATCTTCTTTGGGTTTGATTTGATACTCTTGAAGTAGATATATCTCTGTTCACAGGCCATGGAACTGGAGGAGAAGTATATAAAAGCTCTGGGGACCTCCTACTTCTGTGATGCCCTGTGATGCACAGGGCAGGCAGATGAGCTCTCTCAAAGCTATCCAAAAGATATGCTTATTTTACTTCAGGATTTCAATGGAGTGATCTTCAAAAGAAAAATGAGAACATGGGGGACCAAATTGGGGTGCCTCGGCTGAGGAGGAAACAGGGGCCTTACGCTGAGTACTTGAAAAAGTTTTTCCAAAGTCAGGGTTCTTAGGTGTTGGGCCAGACTGCTAGACTAACTAAATCTCTTTCCATATTTTGAGCACTCAAAAGGTTTCTCCCTTGTGTGGATCTTTCAATGCTGCTGTACAGCGCCCTTCTGACTGAATCTCTGTCCACATTCCAAGTATATATAAGGGTTCTCCACTGTGTTCTTTGATGCTGTTGAAAGCACCACTTTGACTGAATTTTTTTTACTCTCACGTCATTCAAAAAGTCTCTGTGTGAGTACTTTGATGCTGTTGAAGAGTGCCACTATCACTGAATCTCTTTCCACACTCAAAACATTCAAAAGGTCTCTCCTTTGTGTGGGTTCTTCGATGCTGTTGAAGAGTGCCATTTTGACTGAATCTCTTTCCACACTCAAAACATTCAAAAGGTTTCTCCTTTGTGTGAGTTCTCTGATGCCGTTGAAGAATGCTACTCTGACTGAATCTCTTTCCACACTCTGAGCATTCAAAAGGTCTCTCATTTGTGTGAGTTCTCTGATGGACTTGAAGAGCACCACTCAGACGGAATTCCTTTCCGCACACTGAGCACTGAAAAGGCCTCTCCTTTGTGTGAGTTCTCTGATGGGCTTGAAGAGCACCACTCTGACTGAATCCCTTTCCACACTCTGAGCATTCAAAAGGTCTCTCCTTCATGTGAGTTGTTTTATGCCTTTGAAGAGTGCCACTCTGACTGAATTTCTTTCCACACTCTGGGCATTCAAAAGGTCTCTCCTTTGTGTGAATTCTTTTATGCTTTTGAAGACTGCCACTGTCATGGAATCTCTTTCCACAATCTAAGCACTCAAAAGGTCTGTCATTTGTGTGAGTTCTCTGATGCTGCTGAAGAGTGAAACTCCGACTGAATCTCTTTCCACACTCAAAACATTCAAAAGGTCTCTCCTTTGTGTGGGTTCTTTGATGATATTGAAGAGTGGTATTCTGACGGAATCTCTTTCCACACTCTAAACATTCAAAAGGTCTCTCATTTGTGTGAGTTCTCTGATGGGCTTGAAGAGCACCACTCTGACTGAATCCCTTTCCACATTCTGAGCATTCAAAAGGTCTCTCCTTCGTGTGAGTTGTTTTATGCCGCTGAAGAGTGCCACTCTGACTGAATTTCTTTCCACACTCTAGGCATTCAAAAGGTCTCTCCTTTGTGTGAATTCTTTTATGCTTTTGAAGAGTGCCATTGTCATTGAATCTCTTTTCACACTCTGAGCATTCAAAAGGTCTCTCATTTGTGTGAGCTCTTTGATGGATTTGAAGTATGTAACTGTCAATGAATCTCTTTCCACACTCTAAGCATTCAAAAGGTCTCTCATTTGTGTGAGTTTTTTTATGCCTTTGAAGATGGCCACTCTGACCAAATCTCTTTCCACACTCTGAGCATTCAAAAGGTCTCTCTTTTATATGAGTTCCTTGATGATTTTTAAGGGAGCCACTGTGATTGAATCTCTTTCCACACTCTGAGCATTCAAAAGGTCTCTCATTTGTGTGAGTTCTCTGATGGACTTGAAGACCACCACTCTGACTGAATGTCTTTCCGCACACTGAGCACTGAAAAGGCCTCTCCTTTGTGTGAATTCTCTTATGGTTTTGAAGAGTGCTACTACGACTGAATGTCTTTCCACACTCTGGGCATTCAAAAGGTTTCTCCTTTGTGTGAGTTCTTTGATGCTTTTGAAGACTACTCCTCTGACTGAATCTCTTTCCACACACTGAGCATTCAAAAGGTCTCTTTTTTGTGTGAGTTCTTTTATGCTTTTGAAGAGTGCCACTGAGATTGAATCTCTTTCCACACTCTAGGCATTCAAAAGGTTTCTCTCCTATGTGGGTTCTCAGATGCACAAGGAGCTTTGATCTGTAGCTGAAGAATTTTCCGCACCGAAAGCATTTTCCAGCTCTCATTATACCGTGTTTTGGAATAGGTACATTACCCTTTCTTCTACCAGAAAAGGTCATTTTCCTCTCTAAGCAGATTAATGCCTTCTTTCCTGTATGAGTCCTTCGGTGATGAAAAGAACCTGATTTTTCTGAAAAGCTCTTACCACGCTTACCGTCTGAGGTAAGTTTCACTCCTTGATGTGTTCTTTGATGCCTCAAGAGCTTTGCTCTGCAAAGGAAAGTCATGCCACACTCCGAACATTGATGGGTCTTCCTTCCATTATGTATTTGCAAATGAATTTCATACTGGCTGTGATCTGAGAAGTTCATTCTACACTCCAAGCACTTATATATTTCTTCTACTGTGTGAATTACTTCATGACAATCCTGTCCTTGGCCAGGAATTGATTTATCCCTCCTCTCAGCCATGTGACCTCCTGTCTGCTTTTTTGGTTTGCCTTGATTCCTGAAGTTTCCTTTCAAATCTCCATTCTTCGCTTTCTCTGGCAATAGCTCATGCACTTGATCATCGCCCTCAGTCCACTCCTCATCTTTTGCTGGAATAAAAAGAGGGATACTGTTAGCAACCACACAAGGATATCTGATGTTTCCTTACAGTTCCATCCAAAGTCAAAAACACTTCATTATCTTATTTGCTGCTGTACATTAAAATGTACATTAATATACAATTTAAAAGTACATGAAAATCTGCTACATCAGAACAGCTTGGTTTGCAAACTAACGATTTATCTGTTTCCTCACCTGAGTGAATTCTTAGATGTGAAGAAAGGGCTGATTTCCGACTGAAGGTCTTTCCGCACTTCATGCAATTGTACCGTTTCTCTCCAGAGGGAATTTGCCTCTCGGAAATAATATTGACGTTCTTACTCAAGGTCTTTATAAAGGCCACATTTTCATTTTGCCTGGAGAGGGTTCTCTGGTTAGCATGGATGCCTTCATTCTTTTCTGTTGTGGTTGATCTTAGTTCTTGGATTGGGACATCACAAAAACCTCCTCCTTGTGACAGAATGGGATTTTCCCTTCTCTGATCTGCATGGCTTCCCTCCTGACTCTGTGGCCTGTCTCCATCCTCAAACACTCCTTTGGAATCTTGATCCTTGACTTTTTCCTCTGACAATCCCTGGAAACCTCCAACTATCTCCTCTACTTGTGCTGCTGGAAGAAAGGAAAAGGTCCAATCAGCAGCAGGCAAGAAGTCAACCCACCCACCAGGGACTGCTCATTAATGGGTGAATGTTTCTTTTATCAGAACTTCTTTCCACACAAATGAGCTGCTAGTCACACCTTTTCCCAGAAGGCAAAGTGGCAAGGAATCCTTCCTCCACCATTCATATTTGACTTTTGCCACACAGCTGTTTTGAATCTCTGTTATTGATGATTAAAGAGGACAAGTAGGTTTTTATACCCCATTTTTCTCAACCCTAATGAGACTCAAAGTAGCTTACAAATCATATTCCTTTCCCTCTTCACAACAGGCAGTTTGTGAGATAGGTGGGGCTGAGAGAGTTCTGAGAGAACTGGAACTGGCCCAAGGGCACCCAGCTCATGTGAAGAAGTCAGGAATTAGACCCCTTTCTCCACCCCAAGACCACAGTCAGAGGGCATCACCCTAATCCCATATGGAGGATAAGTGTTTTGTTATAGTTGTCCACTGAAAAATTAGGATGTGACTCCTTTCAGAGTCTTCCTGAGGGCCACAGAGTCCCCCATTGGCCTCTAGCCAGGACACACTCTCTGGCCTGGGTGATGGACACAAAACTGCCTTCAGCTGTCCTGGGCAAACCAGGTGGCTTGGGTCACTTCACTTAGCCATACTGAACATCGCTTTCGCTGCCATCTCGAGGCTTCCAAAAGTGTGCAAGTAATGGAACAGGACTCAGCACTATTGCTGTTCAAGAGTTTGATTCATGCCTCATCCCAAAGGGAGAAATGTGTACCTATGAAAGTTCCTTACCCAGAGAGGCCACACTCTCATAGTTCTCCAGCATGACACCCTCATAGAGAACTCGTTGGTCTGGATCCAGCAATGCCCATTCTGCCTCTTGGAAATACATGGCCACCTCCGCAAAGGAAACCAGAGACTGAAAGAAAAAGCAGATTTCCTCATCAGAGGTCATATCAGGCAGAGACAGGATGCTAAAAGGGGGGACTCTGGGAGGCTGCATTATGGAGAGCTCAGATTATGTATCAGGAGTGGCTTTTACAGCCTCTTGCCCCTCAGCACCAACTGCAGGAGAAAAGCTGGCCTGAGAAAGGGAGAGGCAACTAGGTTGTCCCCTACCTGGATTGGAGGTGCAGCAACTGTTTTCACACCTCCACAAAGAGAAGGGACCAACACTCTCTCTTCACTGCCTGTGAGAGTGGGAAAAATGGAAGAAAAAGTATTAGCTTCCACTTCCTATTCTGTTTGCTGCAGGAATCATTCTTCATGCACCCCAGTTCCCTCTAATTAAATAAGGAGCAATGTGAATATTGTAACCCATGTGTGGACCTGCTTCCATGAATTTGTCTAATCCCCTTTTATGAGCATCACAACTGCTGAATAATGAGTGTCACAAGTTGTGTGAAGAACCCTTTCATTTTTTTTCCAGATCAGAACTCTCTACCCATCAAATTCACTGGCTGTTCAATCCCAGCCTGCAACAATGAGTCCTTACCATGTGAGAGGGCATTTGGGGAAAGTTCCTGGTCATCGGCATGCTGCCCGTCCTCCAACAGAGCTCTTTCCCTCTCAGAGGACTTAATTTCCATCTTCGCGGCTGGACCCCACCTCTGAAGCAACAGCAAGGGAGACAGGTAAGAGACAGAATGGAAGACACTGAGGAATGCATCCTGCCCCACTCCCAGACACTGCACCTGTCTATTAGCAGACCTAGTAGTGTTTTCCTTCAACCCTGGGGAATTATCTGGAGGGATGAGAAATTCCCTAGAAGAAGTGGAAAGAAAAGCCCTCACCTGCTCTGCCTGCCTCTTCTCCTTGGCTTGACTCAGGAGGAAGCCTTCTGCCAGGGCCACCGCTTGGGAACTGGTCTCCGGACTGCATTCTCTAACCCAGCGCTGCATTTCTTGGGGCAAGATGGTCAGGAACTGCTCCAGGATCACCAGGTCCAGGATCTGCTTCTTGCAGTGTCTCTCTGGCTTCAGCCAGCGGTTGCAAAGTGCATGCAGCTGGCTGCAAACCTCTCTGGGAACATCAGGATCACAGTAGCGGAATTGCCGGAAGCGTTGGCAAAGTACTTCCGTGTTCAAGGGCTCTTGATTCCAGGTGTCCGGCCCAGTTCTCTCCCAGAATTCAACACCACTCCCAGCTTGGAGGGGACAGGGGTCTTTCCTGGCTCTCTTGCCACGTCTCACTCCTTCTGGGTCCCGTTCTTCCATCTTATTCTCCTTCTACTCTTGCGCCTGGGACTCTGAAAGGATGCCTTTCTCAATTGGCGATGAAAAAAGGCTTCTCCCAGGCAGATGTGGGGCAGAGAGACACAAAGAAAACAAGAGAAACAGATGATGCAGATGTACAGTGGATCAAAACAAAAGTGCTTCTTGGGGTTTGTATTTTATGTACTTTATGTTTAGGCCCTGTACTATGTGCTTTGGACGTGTGAGGAGATATGCCAGCCCAGATCCACAGTGGCCTCCGGCTACTATAGGGCACATGAAAATCTGCCACTGGCACAGAGAGGGATTTTGTCCAGGGTGTGGTTTGTACGTGGAATGGGGGACAACGGCTGCTGGGATGAACAGGAGGTAAGGCAGCAATGAACCCTCCTGAATAGACAAGACTGGAAAATTACTGGAAATTTGGGATGCAACCAGGGCAGGGCAGAATATAAAGGCTTCGAGTCCACCTCCCAAAGGAGCGTCTTTCTGTATGGAAACTAATCCACTGTAATTCCAGCCTATTTCCAGGTCCTACCTGGATACTGGCAATGCTACCGAAGGAAGATTGTAGATGAGGGGGAGCACAAAACAAAATACTTACTGGGGCCTTACTGGGACCTGAGCCCAGGCCTCCTGTGACTGTGCCCTTTCTCTCTGTTTTGTTGCTTGTGGGTCTGTAACTCACTTGCCTGGCAAAAAGATGCTGCCCCCGCGCTGGAGGGAGAACGTGGCCTTCTGTGAGTGGGGTGGGCAGGAGGCTGATACCAGGAGGTCAGGCCTCACCAGCATGATCTGCCCCTCTTCCTAAGAACATAAGAACAAGCCAGCTGGATCAGACCAGAGTCCATCTAGTCCAGCTCTCTGCTACTTGCAGTGGCCCACCAGGTGCCTTTGGGAGCTCACACGCAGGAGGTGAAAGCAATGGCCTTCTGCGGCTGTTGCTCCCGAGCACCTGGCCTGCTAAGGCATTTGCAATCTCAGATCAAAGAGGATCAAGATTGGTAGCCATAGATCGACTTCTCCTCCATAAATCTGTCCAAGCCCCTTTTAAAGCTATCCAGGTTAGTGGCCATCACCACCTCCTGTGGCAGCATATTCCAAACACCAATCACACGTTGCGTGAAGAAGTGTTTCCTTTTATTAGTCCCAATTCTTCCCCCCAGCATTTTCAATGTATGCCCCCTGGTTCTAGTATTGTGAGAAAGAGAGAAAAATTTCTCTCTGTCAACATTTTCTACCCCATGCATAATTTTATAGACTTCAATCATATCTCCCCTCAGATGTCTCCTCTCCAAACTAAAGAGTCCCAAACACTGCAGCCTCTCCTCATAGGGAAGGTGCTCCAGTCCCTCAATCATCCTTGTTGCCCTTCTCTGCACTTTTTCTATCTCTTCAATATCCTTTTTGAGATGTGGCGACCAGAACTGGACACAGTACTCCAAGTGTGGTCGCACCACTGCTTTATATAAGGGCATGACAATCCTTGCAGTTTTATTCTCAACTCCTTTCCTAATTATCCCCAGCATAGAGTTTGCCTTTTTCACAGCTGCCATGCATTGAGTTGACATTCCCATGGAACTCTCAGCTAAGATGCTCAAATCCCTTTCCTGGTCTGTGACTGATAGCACTGACCCCTGTAGTGTGTATGTGAAGTTTGGATTTTTTGCCCCTATGGAGCCCCTATTCCTGTCACATGGAGTCACCTTGTGCAGTGATTAGTGGGCGTCAGTGGTGTTTCCATGGATGCTGCTGTGCTGTGTGAACCCTGGCAACATGTTTTGGAAAAAAAATTTCTCCTGTGCTGGACAAGTCTTGGATACCAGTTCATAGCTCCGCCCCACAAGAATCAGGGTCTTAGGGTGTAGTTGTGAATTATTCTTATGCCTGGAAGAAGCTCCCTTCCCCCATGCCCATCTTTATTCACCAAAGCATAGACGTCATAATGTCCCATCTCTGAAGCTACCGTTTTCTGCAGGGAAACTGATTTCTGGAATCTGGAAATCAGCTTTAATTCCAGGAGAATTCCAGGCTCCGCCTGAAACTCAGCAAGGCTCTTACTGGACTTTCTTGTGGTCACTTTTACCCTCAGAGTGGCAGGATCAGCATCTAGGCTTGGCTGCCTTCTCTGCCCTCAGAGGCTTTTGCGGATAAATAAAATGACTATTTTCAGGTTGGGGGTCTAAGAAAGGGCACCTCTTAAATAACTGATTAAACCTGAAGATCAGAGGGGGAACTCCCATGCAGTATGTGTGCGTGAGAAATTGTGTTTCACCATGTTCAGCGTGACAACTCCAAGGTCACTCCCAACAAAGTGTAACTTCAATTTACTAATTCAAAGAGGGTATCAAATATTTTTAATTAAAAAACTGAGGAAGTTGCGATTTCACCTTCTGATATGTGCATTTATAAAAATGACAAGCGAACTTTTTTGTTCTTGTTTATAATGGAAAGTACTTCAGGCCTGAAGTATGAAAAACAAGAATTGACACCTACCAGTTTGGGCGGCTTCTTTTTCCTTCTTCTTTCAAGCCAGTCCTATAAAGATGAACAGACTTGAGGTTCTGTTGTTATTTGGTACGCCGTCTGTTCTTTCTTTTCAGGAGTTTCTTGTAGCTTGTGAATATCAATGTGCAGCTTTATAAAAAGGCTGGAGTCCTTCTGAGGTAACCAATCAGCAGATTCACGGCCTCCGATCACTATGACAAGATTCACATAACAAATAATCACAACCATCACAATACAGATTAATAGCCAATGAATAACATAAATACTCCATTTCAGTAACTAGTATAAAAATTCACAAATCCATGCTATTAATGTATCATCTTATAACAGAAATCAAATCAAATAAACAAATACAATAAGTTAAAAACTGGAGTCCTTCTGGTAAGCGATCGGCAACTTCAGGCCCTCCACTCACCCTGGAAGACTGTGCCTTTTTTCCCTTCTATGGAGTCCCCCAACCTTTTAGTCCTCCCCCCTTGCCATAGTGGACTCAGGTTGACAGAAGGCCAGTAAGGGTCTCTGCTCCCTCTGCCACGAAGCCTCCTTGCTGTGTGTGTCGGGTGGGGGGGACCAGTCTTTTTAGGAGGAGATCTTGAAAAAAAACACATTTGGCAGAACTGATTTGGAGACCAAGGGGGACAGCCTGGAAAAGCTCATGATGCCCTGGATTGGGGAGGGCAGTTAGGGTCATGGGGTGCCCACTGTCTCCATGACCCTTCAATTTTTGTCTTTTCTCCCTTCCGCTTAAATAATGTTCCATAGATTTGTATCTTCCAAGGCTCCTGCAAGGCGAGAAACAAGCTCAGGTCCTACTGCTGGGGTGGTTTGGGCTGGGGGGGGGGGGGAGATCCTTTTCTTCCAGTTCCCAAACCCTTCTGCATACTTACATGCCCTTCCCCCCCCATCCCCAACAGCCAGCCTATTTAGGGGCCCTAAACAGAGGAATTGGACCAAAAAGGTTATAAAAATGCTGTACCTCGGTTTAATTTGGGTGCAAAAGGGGACTAGGTAAAAGTGGGGTGATTTTTACAAAAGAACCCCACAAAAGAAAGCCATTGCCATACGGTAAATCATTTCTGAGGCAGCACCACAAAAAGCATGCAACCATTGCTTCATGGTGCTGCAAGAATACAAAAACACAATTCCAAAGCATGGATCCTCATAGATACTTGTGATTGCTGTGTTCAGTCACACTAAATTCACCATTAAATCATAGGTCATGTTCACAACCAAAGAGTGTCCTGCAAAAATCAGGAATCTACTGCTTTGTGGGTACTCCCACAATTCATGGATCCACGCCACTTCCAAACAATGGATCTTCATGAGTTTTGCATTGAGTGACCCCAAACTTGCCACCAATTCAAATATGATGTCCATGTCTAGAAACTACACCAATACAATCAGGAATCCACTGCTTTGGGATGCCATCATGATGCTAAAATTGTGTTCCAAATCATGGCTTCTCGATATTTTTTTCATTGGATCACTCCAGATTTACTATCAAATTACATATTGTGTCCATAGCTACACACCAAAAGCTAAAAACTGGACTGCCTGGCTCAAGGGGGCAGGTGGGAGATTCCAGCCCTGAAACTGGCAACTGTAAATATTCCTTTGCACCACAGAAATTCCCTGCACATGGAAAGCTAGCACTGCAAGGAGAAGCTGTCTCTGCTTGTATGAATAAAGTCAGAGACTGATGTCTCCAAGGTGTGTTGAGTGGCCGTCTTCAATCTTTTCTTCCATTCAGAACCTGGCACTGCTGAACCTGAAGAGATCTTTCCACTCTGGTTCATAAACTCAGGGAACCTGGAGCAACCCCCACTTCACACCCATCCAGGCTAGAAGAAAAGCAACCTACAACTCAGAGGGCCAGGATTTCACCAGGGAGAGGAAGAAAGGGGATGGGAGGGGGGCTCTCCCGCATTTTCCCAAAGGAGACGGATGCACTTCTTGGCATCCTGAGGTGGAAGGAAGGAAAGCCTGCTGGGACCAAGCTGCTAAGAAGTAGGGGGGGGGTCAAAGGTGGGCTCCCCCAAATCTCCTGCCCCTCCTCAGCCTTGACCCATCACACACACCCCTCTCCAGTCAAAAGCGGCTAAAAGTTTCTTTTCCTGTTCATGTCTCTTGCAGGGCTCCATTTCCTGGCTCATCTTTCTTGAGGGACCTGGTTGCTTTGTACAAAATGGCTCTTTCTGGATCAAGAAGGGTTGTGTGAAGTGGCGGGGGGGGGGGGGGGGGGGAAGAGGGCTCTTTTCCCCATTCATTGCTTCCCCCATTCCTTTCTCTAAGCTTTGGGCCTTGCCTAGCAGAGGTGTAGCTAGGGAAAATGGAGCCCAGGGCAAAACCTGAGTTTTCTGTCCCATCTCCCTGCCTTTTGGGCAGCCCCCCCCCCCCCGAATGATTTTGTTGCACCAGGTCATCTCAAAGTCACCATCACATCATAGAACATGCCCCAACTCACAAATCTGAAACAGCAACGGTCCATGTCACACAGCGGAAATAAAAATGTTGACAACATTTTCAAAAATGCTTTCAAAATGTTTAACAACTGTTATAACGCTTTAAAGTGTTTTAAGTGTCATATGACTTAAACTGCTTTCAAAATGTTTTATTACTGCTGTGAAAACATTTTATGATGTTATATCCAGCACCCACAATTTCACCCCCAGCATTGGAAACACAGCACAGAGCCAGGAAGGAAAGAAGGGAGGGAGCTTGCTCGGGTGATTGATGTCTTGAGCTCAGAACGGTCAAGTGTCTCGTCTTGTTGTGTTACCCTAGGTATTCTGCCTTGTCTAGTCAAGACACCATCTCATAAATTCACGTCAGCCTCCACCATCCCTGCAGCTCCACGACACAAGGAGAACAATACTGATCTGACCTAAAGGATTGTTGTAAGGATTACTCAGCTAAAACATCAGACATACTGGGAACACTCAAATGCACTGCAACTGAATGGCATTGCTGTTGCTCTCAGTGAAAAGTCATTTACAAAAGGCAGAATGTTTGTAAAGAAACACACAAAGGCCGGTATCTACATAAAAACTCCAACCACCACCCACAACAAAAAAGAAGTATAATCAAAACTTTTACAGTTTGGGTAAAACTAATTTGTGAACCTCACTTCCTCCCTGATTAAATCAATCATGTAGTCTGGGCTCTGCGGGCAAATGGCTACTCCACAACAGAAATCAGAAGAGCTTTAAGATGAAGAAAAACACAGACGACTGAGGAGAAACAGCCCCCCTCAGAAAAAAATATTTCTACCATGCATCAAGGGAATCACAGATCAAACAGAGAAACTGATGAAAAAACATAATCTACAGACAATCTTCTAACCTTCCAGAAAAATACAGCAGATGCTACATGCAGCAAAGGACAAGAGAGACCCCCTCACTTCTACAGTAGTCTATCTCATACCCTGCAGCTGTGGAAAGATCGATATGGGAGCTACAAAATGCAGCATTCAGACTCATATAAAGGAGCACAAAAGACACTAACGGCTTAACCACCCCAAAAAAATCTACAGTAGCAGAACATGCTCTAAACAAAACTGGACATAACATTTTATTTGAAAACACTGAAATTCTAGACAACTCGGAAGGTTACTATGTCAGACTACACAGGGAGGCTACTGAAATCCACAAACACCAAGACAACTTCAACAAGAAGGAAGAGATTCTGAGAATGAACAAAACTTGACTACCAGTACTTAAAAACACCAGAATCAAAGGTCAAGTTTCATGGTCAATGAACTCCACCCAGACACAGGATTTGCATTCACTAATATTGTTGCTACTGCAGGGAATTCAAATGCGAATACGAATGTAAATGGACTGAAAACCTCACCCGCAAGACAATGCAGTCAACCACACCTTTGCACAGCAAGTTCCACCCAAACACTTTCTGATTGGTTCCCCACCCTGGGACATGGACAATATACCCCACTAAACATTCCTTTCTCACTGGACACAGTGTGCAACAGACTTTTCTCTGTGATACACCTCTGTGAAGATGCCAGCCACAGATGCAGGCAAAACGTTAGGAACAAGAGCCACCAGACCACGGCCACACAGCCCGGAAAACCCACCACAACCAGAAAGCCAGAGAGCCCATTTTGCAAAGGGGAGGGAGGTTTGACCCAAAATGGAGAGGCCACGCTTTGGGGGACGCTCCCTCCCCCTAAAAAAACCTGGCTGCCTCTGCCCCATGGAAAGGAAAGCATAAGAACATAAGAACTAGCCTGATGGATCAGACCAGAGTCCATCTAGTCCAGCTCTCTGGTACTCGCAGTGGCCCACCAGGTGCCTTTGGGAGCTCACGTGCAGGAGGTGAAAGCAATGGCCTTCTGCGGCTGCTGCTGCTCCCGAGCACCTGGTCTGCTAAGGCATTTGCAATCTGAGATCAAGGAGGATCAAGATTGGTAGCCATAGATCGACTTCTCCTCCATAAATCTGCCCAAGCCCTTTTTAAAGCTATCCAGGTGAGTGGCCATCACCCCCTCCTGTGGCAGCATATTCCAAACACCAATCACCCGTTGCGTGAAGAAGTGTTTCCTTTGATTAGTTCTAATTCTTCCCCCCCAGCATTTTCAATGAATGCCCCCTGGTTCTAGTCTTGTGAGAAAGAGAGAAAAATTTCTCTCTGTCCACATTTTCTACCCCATGCATAATTTTATAGACTTCAATCCTATCCCCCCTCAGACGTCTCCTCTCCAAACTAAAGAGTCCCAAACGCTGCAGCCTCTCCCCATAAGGAAGGTGCTCCAGTCCCTCAATCATCCTCGTTGCCCTTCTCTGCACTTTTTCTATCTCTCTGATATCCTTTTTGAGATGTGGCGACCAGAACTGAACACAGCACTCCAAGTGCGGTCGCACCGTTCCCTTCTCACTAGACACAGTGTGTAGCAGACTTCCCTCCGTGATACACCTCTGGAGATGCCAGCCACAGATGCAGGCGAAACGTTAGGAACAAGAGCCACCAGACCACGGCCACACAGCCCGGAAAACCCACCACAACCAGAAAGCCAGAGAGTCCATTTTGCAAAGGGGAGGGAGGTTTGACCCAAAATGGAGAGGCCACGCTTTGGGGGACGCTCCCTCCCCCTAAAAAAACCTGGCTGCCTCTGCCCCATGGAAAGGAAAGCAACATTCCCTTCTCACTAGACACAGTGTGTAGCAGACTTCCCTCCACGATACACCTCTGAAGATGCCAGCCACAGATGCAGGCGAAACGTTAGGAACAAGAGCCACCAGACCACGGCCACACAGCCCGGAAAACCCACCAGAACCAGAAAGCCAGAGAGTCCATTTTGCAAAGGGGAGGGAGGTTTGACCCAAAATGGAGAGGCCACGCTTTGGGGGACGCTCCCTCCCCCTAAAAAAACCTGGCTGCCTCTGCCCCATGGAAAGGAAAGCAACATTCCCTTCTCACTAGACACAGTGTGTAGCAGACTTCCCTCCGTGATACACCTCTGAAGATGCCAGCCGCAGATGCAGGCGAAACGTGAGGAACCAGATCCACCAGCCCACGGCCACCCAGCCCGGAACACCCACCAGAACCCGTTGAAACCTGAAAGCCTTCCGCAATACAAAATGTATTAACGCACGCCTCTTGTCTCCTGGCATTCCTCGCCTTCCCCCGCCGAGAGGAAAAGGTGGACTGCAAAGTTGCTTCTCAGAGCAACGCTTCTGCAAGACGCCTTTTCACTCCTGGGTCCCTTGGAGGAGGGATGAGTCCCGGCCGGCACTGCAGCCACCCTGACCCCTCCCCAGCCTGCACGGCCCCAGAGGCAAAGAGGGGAGACGAGGCCAGAAGAAACGGGGACGGCAGCCCCACCTACCTCCGCTCCTGAACGAACCGCGAGGAGGACGCGAACTCGCCTGCAGAGGGAAGCCACCCTCGACGGCCCCGGACCGACGGCGTGCTTGCAAGAGGGAGGGAGGCAAGCGGAGGCCCGCCCCGCACCTCTCCCACCGCCCCGCCCCTCCCCGCCCCTCCCCTCCTCAACCCGCGCGGCTGATTGGGTGGGGTGGGGGTCCCTATCAGGGAGGAGGGGAATAAAAGCGGTACTCGTGGTAGATTTAACAACTTGGAAATGAGCGAAAGGGTATGCTCTTGTGGTGAACAACAAATTGAAACATTGGCACATCAACTGCTTTGCTGCCCTAAATCTGCTAATATCAGATCAAAATATTCCAACATTCTTTCTAGGATACCTAGTGAAATGGAAGAATCAAGTAGACTTCCTTTTCTTCTGGACAATTCTGACAATGAAACTTGTGAATTGGTTGCACAATTTTTACTGGAGGTGATGCACAATCAATAATTTATATTTTATCTTAAACCTTTGTATTTGTATACCTTTTATCTTAAACCTTTGTATTTGTATACCTTTTATCTCAGGTTTTTTATTGTGTTATGATTATTGTTATGCCAAATAAAGGCTTATTATTATTAAAAAGCGGTACTTTCAAATAATAAAGGGGGGTGGGGGTCCCTATCAGGGAGGAGGGGAATAAAAGCGGTACTTTCAAATAATAAAGGGGGGTGGGGGTCCCTATCAGGGAGGAGGGGAATAAAAGCGGTACTTTCAAATAATAAAGGGAGGCGTATAAAGGAGTGGGGAACTTATAAAAGGAATATGTTTAGGTCGGCTGAGAGAGGTCCATGCAGCAGTGGGGATTTAGAAGTGGGAAGTAAGGGCTCTGTGCATTAAGCAAAAACTATTACAATATCCAGTGCCTCAAAGGAGTGGAAGCTTTTGACACGTGTGTACATTTTCTGGCTAGGCTAATCCGTCGGCAGCTTCCCATACAAACAAAGCTGTATTACCATTTTGAGCTGTTGGAAATGGAGGTCCACCGGCCTCCCTCTGGTAATGTAAATGTGCAGTAGTAATCATTTTTTTTTTCTTCTTCTTCCACCTCTGCAATTATTTGCTATGCCAAGATTGCAATAATATTTCAAAAATCCTTGCTCTCCATATTCACAGGAAATTAAAAATAGTGACTTTTCAAAAAGAAGAAGTGGGAAATGAGCCCGTGGAGTAGAGCAAAAAAAGACAAACTCTCGCAGGCAATCAGGAGCGTACATCACATCATAGTTCCGGAGTCACAGACGAAGAAGAAGAGTTTGGATTTATATCCCCCCTTTCTCTCCTGTAGGAGACTCAAAGGGGCATACAATCTCCTTGCCCTTCCCCCCTCACAACAAACACCCTGTGAGGTGGGCGGGGCTGAGAGAGCTCCGGAAAGCTGTGACTAGCCCAAGGTCACCCAGCTGGCATGTGTGGGAGTGCACAGGCTAATCTGAATTCCCCAGATCAGCCTCCACAACTCAAGCGGCAGAGCGGGGAATCAAACCCGGTTCCTCCAGATCAGAGCGCACCTGCTCTTAGCCACTGCTGTTCAGGGCAATCATGTGCCCCCTCAAATCCCATCAAGGACTCCTCCATAGACATCCTGGCACCTTAATGGTTTGATTGTTTCCACAACCATCCTCCCATCCCTGGGCCATTCTTATCGCTTGTCTCTGTTTCTTTTATGGTTGCTTACAATAACAAAAGATGTTCTGGTTTTCATCTGGATCGGGGCCTTTTTTCCTGTGCCTGCTTGACACTTGAAATTCCTTCAACCTGATTTATCCTGTTCTTCTTATCTCAAATGGTCCATTAGACTCTGGGTCATGATTTAGGGAAAACTTTGTTCTGCCATGGGAAGATGCTAACTAGATTTAAAAAGAATTCTAAACACATCTAAACCATTTAATTTTACTTATAAAACGTACAAAACGCATTTTAACAAGATCCTATTCTAATAGGGTAACTATAATCCTATTCCTACGTAACTGTGTTTACAACAGGCAATATGCGTTAATACTAATTTGCTAGACTATAAAACTGGATTTTTCGGTTTCCCTGCCTAAGTTTAGGCCCTTACCCTGTGGCTGCAAAGGGTTACCGGGGCTGCACCGCTCTCAGGCGGGTGATGGGCAAACCAACTCCCATGCAGGGACTGGTGGGTTGGGGTTTTTTTGCCCCAGAGAGTTTGGTTGGGGGCGGCAGGACCTGACAGGGGAGATGTGCTCTAAGGGTTAAAGAAAGTGATAGAGAGGGGGAGGCAAAGGGTTAGATAGGCAAATGTGGGAGAGGGGGACTGTGAAGGCCATTTCCTAGGGGGTGGCGGCTGCCTCAGCCGACGACCCTGCAGTGGGCTCCCCAGGCCAGATTGGTACAGGAAGGCGGTTGCTTGTCAGGAGAGATTCAGAGCGAGGTCAAGTAGGTGCCAGGTCTGGAAAGCTCATGATGGGCCTCTGGGCACGATTGACATCCCTGCCTCGGTTTGTCCTCCCCCTCCCCCGTTTCTTTTTTCAATCCTTGTCAATCTTGTGTAAATTGTGGTGTGTTTTTCTGCTCCACTGGGAAAGCAGAAGGGGCTCTTTTCCTTCCAAGCCCCTACAGGTCATTAACCACAGTTCCCTGTTGGGGGACAGCAGGGCAGACATGTGTTTCCTCTCTGGCACATGCTCACTATTGAAGAGGAAAAGCTGGCAGAGGGCTGAGGTGGTGGAGAGGACAGCATGAAATTTGGCATAGTTTCACATGTAGATTCAAGGTAGCTTCTCTTTAGATTTCCTTCTGTTAAAATCTCCTGGCTGTAGAAAGGAATCTAGGCCAGTGCACAGAGACAGATTGTGAAATAGTCCCTTGGAGGGCTAGTTTTCTCTGCACAGGGAGATTTTCATTCCTAGTTGTCTTTTCGCACCTGAGACTTCAAGTCAGACAGTTCAGGGCTGTGCCACCCACTGTATTCCCAGCACATTCTCTGGGTTGTTTGGGGCAGATGAGAGGGTCATGGATACCCGCAGAGGGGATGAGAGAACCATGTGGCTTCAGGCATTTCCCAGAGGGGAGGGGGACAGATAAATAAGGTAGGAGAATGGTAGGAGAGCACCCCACCCCCACCCACCCCCAATATAGAATGGCTGGGAGACTTCCAAACACTTCTGAGCCTTCCTAGATCAAATCGAGTCTCTTGAATTGCACCTTGAAGCTAATCTGGAAAGATGATCCCCGGAGGGCGCAGAAGCAGTGTGTACCAAAAAGGGTTTCCCACCCTCTTTCTCTCTTTCTCTTCCAGGCAGTAGACAAAAGACTCCCTGGGTGCATTCGCTGCCAACTCCTGATAGCGGTGTCAGAAATAAATTATTCCATTTCTGATTTTTTAAATAAAGGGGAAACTATGTTTTATTTCTTTATAAGTTAGGTAGGAACAAGTTGCATTAGACAGAAGGTAGGATTTGTATTTGTAACTGTATTTGCATTTGCATGGAACCTCCTTTGCTCAAGGCAGGAATCCACCCCTGCTCCACCTGGGCATGTCCCTTTTCATTCACAAAACCAAGAATGGACGTTTAACCAAGGGAACCCTGGAAGAAGCACTTCTGTCTGCCTTAATCCCATCAGCAGGCAGATGAGGGTGCCATCGTCTTTAGGTTTCGTTTCCTGGTCTCAAGCACCCGAAGGACTCTTTGTGTGTCCCCCCCCCCCCCCCCCATGCCTAAGTCATCACCTTGCTCTGCTTCTGCTGCGAAATTCAAGAAGGGACTGCCCTCTGGACTCTGATTGGTTCTTGCATTTTGTGAATGGATATGGGTTTCCCGGATTCCCAGGTGGGAGAAAAGTGTATAAAATATGTTGTAAAGCTGCTAGGCAGCTGCAGTTGCCGTGGTGTGAAGGTGCTGACACGTAGGTCAGCATCTCAATAAACTCATTTCTATTTTACTATATTCGCTGTGTTGGGTCCTGTTTCTGTTCCTCTGCGCTGCTGAGAGCTGGTTGATCTGGGAGAGTAAAAGTTACCCAGGCAGCGCGGTAACACTCCTCTGCCTGGTGAAAGGAAAAAAGCCACCTTGAATCCAGCTGAGGTACATGGGAAGGGGGCGGAGTCCACACAGAAGATGGCAGTGGTGTTTCCCTTTGTTTTAAAAGGGGCAAAAGGATGGGACTTCAGGCCCTCAGTTCCAGCACTCCGAGAGGTGGAGCGTGCCCATTGGAGGACCATTCCCACAGAGGGAAATGGTCCCTCAATGTCTAGTACAACATGTGCAGAGAAGCCCAATCAGGGATCATGAAATAATACCAACACTTGAATTTGATTGAAGTCTATAAAATTATGCATGGGGTAGAAAATGTTGACAGAGAGAAATTTTTCTCTCTTTCTCACAAAGGATATCAGAGAGATAGAAAAATATCAGAGAGATAGAAAAATATCAGATATCAGAGAGATAGAAAAAGTGCAGAGAAGGGCAACGAGGATGATTGAGGGACTGGAGCACCTTCCTTATGAGGAGAGGCTGCAGCGTTTGGGACTCTTTAGTTTGGGGAGGAGACGTCTGAGGGGGGATATGATTGAAGTCTATAACATTATGCATGGGGTAGAAAATGTTGACAGAGAGAAATTTTTCTCTCTTTCTCACAAGACTAGAACCAGGGGGCATTCATTGAAAATGCTGGGGGGGAAGAATTAGGACTAATAAAAGGAAACACTTCTTCACGCAACGTGTGATTGGTGTTTGGAATATGCTGCCACAGGAGGTGGTGATGGCCACTAACCTGGATAGCTTTAAAAAGGGCTTGGACACATTTATGGAGGAGAAGTCAATCTATGGCTACCAATCTTGATCCTCCTTGATCTCAGATTGCAAATGCCTTAGCAGACCAGGTGCTCAGGAGCAGCAGCAGCAGCAGCAGGCCATTGCTTTCACATCCTGCATGTGAGCTCCCAAAGGCTCCTGGTGGGCCACTGCGAGTAGCAGAATGCTGGACTAGATGGACACCGGTCTGATCCAGCAGGCTATTTCTTATGTTCTTATGTTCCTCACGGATAATGATTTAGAGAACTCTGGCTTCTTTCCCACCAGGTTGCCAGACCCCTTTGACTGAAGACAGCTCTTCTGCTACCAAAATGCCCCAAGGGGGCTTAGGTTGGGGGAGGGGGGTAATGTTCCTGGGACAGATTATCTGCTTCATGCTTACTCTACGAATCTGCTCTAAACTCAGTTCTTGCAGAGGCAAACGGAGCTGCTTTAGACCCCTGTGGTTTCAAAGTGTTTTATTCCATTCTTCTTATTAAAACGCTTTCTGTGCACAAACTTCAAACTTTGTGATAATCGCTAACTTACTGAGCTTTGTGGTCATTAGTAATGACTTTTCCAGTGACTCCTGTCTCGTCTTCTCTTGTTTTCTTGTAATGTGGTCAAACTCTTGCCTTCTCATAACCCGGCCAAAGAACAATAGCCTCAGTTTAGTCATTTTGGCTTCTAGGAACACTTCAGGCTTGATTTCATCTGAAACATACTGATTTGGTATGTTTCCATTGAACTGTCCTCCGAGACCACACTTCAGAGGTATCTACTTTCTTCCTGTCAGCTTTCTTAATTGTTCAGCCTTCACACCTATATACATTAATAGGGTTCATACTATACTATAGCATGAATTAACATGATCTTAGTTGCCAGTGACACATCCTTACACTTAAGAATATTTTCTGGATTTCCTGTGGCTGCCCTTCCCAGTCTCAGTCTCTTGGTTTCAGCTGATCATGCAGCTAAGGAATTCTTTCCTATCTCTCCAGTCACCAAAGTAAATTTCCAGCGTGATCTGTAGTACCTCTTCCAATATTTCTCATTCCATGTGTGGTAAAAGTCTTTGTTGTAAGAATTTGAGCATTCCTTTATTCATGTGAAAAATTAATGCAATGGTCTAATAGTTGCTGCAATCTTTGGGTAAATTGACCATGTCCAGCCAACTCAACAACCTTTACTGGCACAATAATACAATTCTATCAACAGAGAATTCAGTCACCAACAGGTAATGAAAATAAAATTATAAATAATTTCAGTACATAAATTGAAAACTAAAACAAGGGGGAGAGGGGGAGAATTTCCAGAAAGTGGGCCTTTGTTTTGTTTTCCATATTCATTGGCATATTCTTTTCAATATTTTGATGGACTCTTGTTTCTGTAACTTAGAATAATTCTGTTGATATCCCATCTGTTCCTGGTGATCTGTTTTTCCCAACTCCTAGTGCAGCTTTCACTTCACTTTAAAAAATTGTAGGTTCTTCTTTAAAGGATTCTTATTGGAAGGAATCTGTCATCCTTTAATCTCTGCTATATTGCTCTTCAGTATATTGTTTCCACTTTTTTCATTGTTTATTTTATGTTATCCTGATCCAGTTAATATATTTCCATATTGATCTTTCAGTAGGCCTAACCATGCTTTTAATATCCCCTTGATTTCTGGGATCTTGTAAAACCAATCTCTTGTGTCTTAGCAGTCACCATTCCATCCTGAATGACTCTCAATGGAGTTTAGATACCTTATCGCTCCCAACTTCGCTTACACATACAAACCCCATCATTATCTTAAGGTTTGTTTCCAAAAGGGGAGAAACAACCCTGCAGGCCCTTTTTTGCCAATGGGAGTAAGGGATTTATGCTGCTGGCATTGCTTTCAAACTGCTAGACCTCAGCTAGTTCACCTATTTCCAGCCCTTATCTCATTCAGTTCCCTTTCTTGTTTCTCAGAGCTACACCAGAGGCCTCTAACAGTTTGCTTGCCTGGAACAGACTGTCCTTATCAGAACACACACACCCCTTTACAACTGCCAGTTTGAAGATAAGGGGAAATTCTTGGAACCCCTCTGGTTAGAGATATTCTCCAGAATGCAGGATCCTGAGAATGGGTTTTCTTTTTCAACTACAGAGGCCAAAAGACACAATTTCAGAAAGACAACTGTTTATTTCACAAGGTGTAGCTACAGTGGGTACACAAAAAAAGAGACAGTTGCACACCACAATAAGCACACCATTAGGCATGAGAAAACCCAGTATGTAAAAAGGCATCCTGTCATCTTATCTTTTGGTCTCTGCAATTATCTCTGCAGTTGAAAAAAGCCTCATTCTCAGGATTTGCATCCTGGAGAATATCTCTCACCAGAGAGGTTCCAAGAATTTCCCCTTATCTTCACATTGACAGATGGAAAGGTGTGGGGGAGGACTTATACTGTTCATTTATCTCTGAGATGTTTAAAGCCAAATTAACTTACTGGTTCCAGGTTAATTGTTCAGATTAAAATGACTCCAGTTAACTTATCTTAAAATTTTTTTTATTGATATTAAAAAATATAGAAAAAAGTATACAGTTGCTTTGAGTGCAATCTAAGAAGTAATTAACTTATCTCATAACAGTTACCTTATCTGAGTGGTCATCACAAAGTTTTTTTTTAAATTTCTTTCAGCAGGAGGTGTATGGGAGTCAGCAGCATCTCAGGATGCAGGAAGAGGGTGCACATTCAGATGAGAAAGACTGGAATTAGAAACTGGAATATTGGGAAAGCTTCCATATAAATGCAGAAATACCTCTGGTCTTGTACAGGGGTGTGACTCTCTACTGCAAAAAATCTACAAAGGACAGAATAAGAGCAAGTGTGCTACAAGCATGGAGATTCTTAATATTCAATGGCGTATCAGTGAGAGGGAAAAAAATATATAAATGCCTGGAGTGTGGGAAAAACTTCAGGTGAAAACATTTACTAACTTCTCACAATAGGATCCTTACAGGTGAAAAATCATATAAATGCCTGGAGTGTGGGAAAAGCTTCAGCTGGAATGAAAGCCTTACTTGCCATCAAAGAATTCACACTGGGGAGAAACCATATAAATATTTGCAGTGTGGAAAAACTTTCAATCAGGGTGGGCATCTTACTTCCCATTAAAGAATTCACACAAGTGAGGAAAAAAATATAAATGCCTGGAGTGAGGGAAAAGTTTCAGTCATAGTTGAAATCTTACTTCCCATCAAAGAACTCACACAGGGAAGAAACCCTATAAATGCCTGGAGTGTGAAAAGAGGTTCAGTCACCATTCAGTACTTGCATTCCATGAAAAAATTCACACAGGGATGAAACCGTACAAATGCATGGAGTGTGGGAAGAACTTCAGTGATAGTGGAAATCTTACTCACCATCAAAGAATTTACACAGGGGAGAAACCATATAGATGCCTAGAGTGTGGAAAAGCTTTCAGTCATAGTGGAAACCTTACTTTCCATGAATGAGTTCACTCAGTGGAGACACCATATAATTTCACTCAAGTTGGACATCTTTCTGTCCATCAAAGAATTGATAGCAGGGAGAAACCACATAAATCCCTGGAGTGTGGAGAAGACGTCAGTAAGAATACACTCTTTGATGGGAATCAAGAATTCAAACTGGTAAATTTGTATGAATCACTGAAATGTAGAAAAAGTTTCAGTCATACTGGAAGCGTTACTTATATTCCATAATTAATCATAATTACATAAAAGGCTCCAGAGTTTAACAGCCAGATTTTGAAAACCTACAAGCTGTACCCTAGCTGTACCACCAGCCTTGATGGCTCAATGTTCTTGGATGATCTGTGAATGAAGGGGAACACATGCCACCCTGCGAGGCCCAGATTGCCCGTGACTGCGCCAGAAGTCCCAGCATCTACTGCAATACCCACCAACCAGTGAGTGATTATTGCTGACGTCCTTCAGAGTAGCAGAAACAGATGTAGCCACCATTCGCCCTCACCCCTGTTGCAGCTCCTTGAAATCCCTCCTATTTAGTGTTCGAAGAAAGGGAGTCAACACTTAATGAGTGGAAAGCCCATATACCAGCCTGTGATGTCTGTTATATTCCTTTGCACCCCAAATATCAGTTATATGGGGGTTTCTGACCTTAAGATGGAGCCTGGAGTTCTTTTGGAATTACACTTGACTTCCTGACAACAGAGACTAGGTTGCAGACCCTAAGCTATCACATCCCCAATGAGCTTCAAGAGGAACATGTGATTCTGAGCTGGGGATGGGGAAGAGATGTCAACCCAAAGAAAAACCTGGCAAAGCCTTGACTGGCAGAGCTTGGGCTCAAATGCCTGACTACCACGCCCAAGGTTATGGCCCTTGCCACCCAGTCAACTGAGCATACGAGAAGGAGGAATATCCTCAGGTCATAGGCAGGGTTGCTATCACCGGCAGCCATATGGGGCCAGACAGGGACCTTGCATAGCCCACTGTGGCCCAGTGGAAGCCTGGTTTAACACTCCTGGGGCTTTGGGTTTGTGTCCAGACTCAGTCAGGCAAGCTGTGGAAAGCCAGTGTTTCCCGTACATAGTAGACGTTCGTCATTTGGGCTGACAATCCCCTCATGCAAAGGGCCTGTCAGTATCAGCAGTAATCCCCATTGCATTCAGTAACTGGCCCATGGGCTCAGTGCACTTAGCCCCCTTGTGGCTGAGCTAGCCCCACTCGATAGGGGGACTTGCCATGACACCATATTGTGCCGATTTGTTTTTCCATTCTTCCAGAGTTGGACATTGGCCTGCTTTCCGCTTGGCTACAAATATTATTCTTGGGGCAGCTACCATGTAGCTAAATAATTCACTATAATTTTCCAGCACACTGCTTGGTAATATATTGTATAGCATACTTTTAGGGCTCATCCTTATCTTTTGCATTTCATCATGGATCTCTATCCAATATTTTCTTGCATGATCACTATATGTGACAGAAAGATGCAACTATATTTTGACATTTCCAACAATTCCCACTGGATTTGCTGTTGGTTTTCACTATATCTATGGGTGAAATATACCCGTAAAACATCCTGCTATATAAAAGGCAAGCTGTGTTTCCAGTGATTCACTCCTTTAAGTGAAAAACTCTGGTAGTTGTAGTCCAGAAGGCACTGCTTCTCAAACAAAGAGGGACTGACTGGACTATAACTCCCATAATCCTTCATGTTACCCAAAAGGCCACGGGCAAAGGTCTGAAGAGGGGAGGGACCGGAGGAGGCTGGGTATGCTTCTTGCTTGGTAGAGGAGTTGCAGTGGTGCCTGTGAGAAGGAACCCCGCCCCAAGATGTTTGGTGGGAGGCCCTGCCGCACCTGCAGTGACTCCAGCTGTGAGAGTGGAACTGTGGAGGGAGCGGCCTCAGCATGCCCTCCTCCCACAGCAGTCCGGGCAAGCTACCACGAATTGGACTGGGGGGGGAGGGAACTGAGATAGTAGGGCAGAAAGAGAAGATAAGGGGTGGCTGGGTGGAGAGTGAGAGACAGAGAAGAAAGGGGAGAACAGTTGAAAAAAGGTGGGGGTAATATCAACAATTTTCTTGTGGGTTCTGCTTTCTAGAGCCTGTTGCATCTTTTCACACAATGGTCTTCACTGCTAATTTTATACTAATTCTTAAGTGTTGGACAGTTTGTTTTTATTGAATTGTTTGTTCTTATTTTAGACTGATCTCTCCTCTTCTCCAGGCTCAGAGCGGTTTACAACAACAAATAAACATTAAAACAATATAGTTATTGTTCATGGCACCCAGAATTATTAAACCTGCAAAGGACAGGGTGATGAAAATCTTAATAACAAAAAGCAAGAAAAGAAACAAGCGGTGGGGGAGGGATGAAAAAAAGGGGGAGGGAAGAAGTGGGAAAAGGAAAATTGGCCAGCTTAGACGAGCAATTACCAGTGCTACTCTTAACTGTGGGTGTGGTGAAAAAACTTTTGTTTTGTAGATCCTACTGAACTGTGATAGAGCCCACAGGGCCCCGGTCCAAGTAGGCAGGCAGAACGCACACACAGACGCACCCCACCCAATACTTGCTGAGGTCCCTCATTTTCCCCCAGAGCCCACCTTTCCCAGGCTTGCCCCCAAATATCCATGACTTTCCCAACTGAGACCCTAGATCTGCTGGAGAACAGTTGCAGATATTCTGGATGAAGGTCAGTCTCACAGATCATCCTTGCCTGGCAAATGGTAGGCAAAATTAGATTTCAAACAAAGGTCAGGAGTTTGGAAGCTTTTGGTCTGTTTTATGAATGCACAGCGTATAAGTCAGTGATGGCGAACCTTTTCGAGACCGAGTGCCCAAATTGCAACCCAAAACCCACTTATTTATCGCAAAGTGCCAACATGGCAATTTCACCTGAATATTGAGGTTTTAGTTTAGAAAAAACGGTTGGCTCCAAGGCACGCGTTGCTCAGGAGTAAGCTTAGTGAAGCAACCGTGCTTCAAATGGGTGAATCACAATCCTAGGAAGGTTTACTCAGAAGCAAGCCCCATTGCCAGCAACCGAGCTTACTCCCAGGTAAAGGATCATGCCCAGGCCAGCCTAGATGTGTGTGTGGGGGGTGACTTTCCACCCCCCTCCCACATGATGAACTTTGTGTGCGAGTGCCCACAGAGAGGGCTTTGAGTGCCACCTCTGGCACCTGTGCCATAGGTTCGCCACCACTGGTATAAGTAATGGCATTATCTGAGATTGGAATAGAGACAAGCACTTTAGTTGGACCCACACCACTGGCCTGGTGGGGGCAGAAGAGGCAAATACTCAGCTCCTGCTTCCGACAGTACAGAGCATGCTTCTTTTATAAAATTAGGTGGGAAATAGAGGCTAAAACTTCCCCTTTCCAAACAAAAGGCAAATAGAAACACACAAATAACAAACTAAATTTATTTATATATGCCATACAGCTTACAGCATTTATAAAATGCATACACTAAAAAATAGACAAATGGGCAGGAAAAGATGGGTGGAAATCTAAATACAGAGCAGACCTTCCTTGAGCCTACCCCGCCAAACTGTCTGAACCGAGACATGGTTGTAGTGGCTCAGAGGTGAAAAATGCCAAACGCCTTGCAAGGAATTGTTAGAGAATACAATAACTAATATAATTCACTTGTACGGAGCTATAATGAGGCCACATTTGATAATTATGAACAGTGATGGTTACTGCTTATAACTAGATATGTTGGTCTTCAAAGAGTTACCCCCAACCACACAACAGCTGTGGGGATCAGCTGTAAAAAAGGGGGGCTTGGAATGTTGCTGTAGGGTCGTGAACTTTGGGTTTGGGAAAAGACACATGTGAACAGGCCCATTTCCCGCACCCCAGTGTCTCAGTTAATTAAATGTGGCAATCCACAAACACTAGCGGGATCTTCGTATGGGTTAGGAATGAGGCATCAATTCATTATCAATTTAGAAGTATTCATTTCCGTCACAATTTGCCCCTGAGATTCAACCCAAACAAATAGCAGCCTTACAACATAGCTTACTATTCCATTTGGGCCTTCATCAAAGAAGTAACTAATATCCCCAGTTTTCCCTTCCTTGACAGATTTCGTAGGCAACAGTTATCTTGTGTTTAAAACTTTTGGCTCCAATCCAATCTGTTTTGAGAAGTATCTTATTTCCCCCTCTGTCTTCACACTTTGGGGGTATAAAGTTAGCCCTGAAAACCCAAGGGGTTTTGTTCCTGCTGTCGGGTCCCATCGCTGTACTGGGCTCCAGCAACTCTATGGGTGAAGGCATAATGGGGAGTGTGTGGGACTTTGCAGACACCTGTGAAGATCATGCTCAAGATCGGATATACCTCAGCCTCTCCCAAGCCTCTTTCTCATTCCTCTGACTAATGCTACAGGACTTTACCCACTGGAACAGGCTCTTATCTTATCACTGGGACAGGCCCTTCCCCATTTCTCTTCAATCAATATTATATGCTTAGGTTAGGATTAAGTGGGTAGGATTTGTAAAACATTAATTTTTTTTTGAGAGCCAGTGTTGTGCCCTGGTGTACTCTAATAAGGGCTTTTTCGCACACACGGTTTGTTCTTGACTTAATATATGAGGTCGTCACGGTTTCTGCCTTTTCTTCGCACACACTTGAGCCGTAATGTGGCCCGACCCCTAATCTGTCGCTCATTTCAGCCTTTGTCTCACATTTTTCCTGTCGCTCGATAATTGTGCAACTTTCATGGATAAAACGGATCCCCCCCAAAAATCTGGTGCCTAGGTGCAAAACGCAACTGGAACAAGCGACTGCGAGGGATCACGCCCACTGTGTGATGCGATTTCCTCCAACCAATCAGGATGCGGTAGAGCTTGCCAGTTGCGCGCGCACATTTCACTGTTTCGTTTCCGTCTCACTCTCCTCCCGCCCCTCCTCGCGGTCGCTCATGCAGTGCATTGTTTCCAACACCACCTTGATATCTCGAGATAGTGAGTTCTCAACACAGTGGTACGCTGAGTTAGTGAAATCACGCTGACTTGTTAGCTCGTGATGACGGGGGCCAAGTGTCACACGGAACATGCCCTTGGACGGCACAACAGCCAATCGGAACTCTCGTTTGTACTGCATTCCAGGGCAATGCAAAACTAAGGGGTTTCTGAAGCAACAAGAACATCCACAACAACCTGGTGATGTGTGAATGATCTCGAGCGACGAAACAGCAAAAAAAAGGTCAGGATGTCAATGCGGATTGCCTTAATTCAAGAACAAACCGTGTGTGCGAAAAAGCCCTAAGCTAGAGAACCGGGTTCTATTCTCCACTCCTCCACATGAGCGATGGAGTCTAAATGTGTGAACCGAAGGGGGGGGGGGCAGGATCTGGGTGAACTGTTCGAGCACCACCTGATCCACCACCCGCTTGGCATCCTGATGGACAGGTTGTAACCAACAGCCTGCTAAATCGGCTAACGTGTTAGCCAGCACTTTTGGCCAATTGCCCTTCTTGTACGTTACAGCTCGGAAGCGCTGGTGGTACATATCTGGGGCTCGCGCTGCATCAACCGCTCTTTATGTGAACCAAAGTGCATATCACCGTGAATAAAGTGCATTAATAATATACAAAAACAATTTGTGTGCCTATTTTTGTATGAGAGTCAATCTCAATCCTCCTTAAGGGCACACAGTCTTTAGTTTTAAAAGTCAATATACTAAGAGAATCCTGCGAATCTGTCTCTGCGGAGTAGATATGAACAGAGTACGCGTTCTGTGCCATTTTTGATCATTCTTCATCAGCTATTATTCTCATATTCATCATTATCAGCCACTTCCAGGGTAAAAATTTATAGTGAATCTATCACATCTCTACAAATCCCCATCAAAGCTTCCAGGAGCGGTTGATGCAGCGCGAGCCTCTGATTTTGTATTGCATTCTATAATGTTGCATCATTGTTGGAATTTATACTGGGTACATCTCTGGGGACACATCATACTGCTCCACAATAGCCTCTTTCAGCTTGGCATAGTCCCCCTGATCCACTCGCGGGAAAGCTTTGGCCGCCGCCTGGGCGTCACCCGTCAGATATGGAGTCAATATAAAGGCCCATTGGCCCCTATCCCACCCTGCAGCCTCCGTGACCCGTTCAAAGGCTTCCAAGAAGCCATCTATGTCATCCTCCCCGGTTAGCTTGGTCAGCAGCACCCACGGCAGCCGGCCCGAGGGCCTGCTTGGTTGTCCCCCTGCCCCTACCGTCCCTGATCTCTTTGTGAGGTCTTGCAACGCGGCATTTTGTGCGTCTTGTCTCTGCATAACCTCCTTCAACAGAGACACCTGGGTCTCCTGTTGGATTTGTACTAGGTCCGTGTCAATTTGGCTTGGTGTTCGACCATTCACCGGCCGAACTGGGCGACATCCATGTCCCCCTCCACCGTGGTGCCGCCCTCTGCAAGAGCTGAGAACCCTTGGGTGGTTTCTGGTCGTAACATGGGAGTACTCGACGGTGGACCCACCCCATCGGGGACGGAAAACCAGGGTCTCAGAAGCGGCTGGGGCTGGAGTCCGTGGCTCAGCCAGTGCCGGGGATCGTGGTGCAGCTGCAGCTGGCCTGCTAAGTCTGGGGAGGGGCCTCCTGGCCGCCCCCGAACAGGTACACAATGACTATTTTAAAAGTCTGGATTTTTTCTTGCAAAATAAGTTATATTGACACATTACTGTCATCTTTACCTATTTGATGTAAAATATAAAAGATAACACCAGTGTATATTGCTTATCATTCAGGACTGGCAACGCCCACTAGGTGAGCTATAGAGAAATGTCAAAAGTCACTACAAAGGGTATGCAGGAGCAGTCCCAGATTTAGATGAAGAGAGATCCTAGGCTATTCTACTTGTGAGGTCCCTCCCAATTCTGCACAGGGAAAATTACTGAAGGGTTGTTTAGATACTACAGAGCATTATGACAGCATGGATAAGAAAGGTCTGTGACAGCATCAAAAACATTATTCACTTTGGCCAGGGGCCCCTAGATTTTGAGGCCCTAGGCACAGCCTACCAAGCCTATAGGGTAAATCCAGCACTGTGCAGGACTCAGAATAAAGCCTCTCTTTAGCCTGTTAGAGATCATGTTATCAGTTGTGAACAAATGACACAAATTCATCAGCGGAAAAAAATCAGCTCAAACCCATTGGAAATATTCCCGTCACCATTACTGCACTCTTGGAGAATAGATGCTGAAACGAGGCCAGAGGCAGACTGAGGAAGCATAGGAAACAATTTCGAAGACTAACTGGAATCTGTGAGGAGATACTTCATGGGAAGCCACAGGTAGATAGCCACTGGTCTCTTCTCACGTAGCAATATTTCCTGGTCTGAAAGTGGAAAAAAGGGAAGAGAAAAACTCAGCAATCATCACGGAACTGCTGAGTTAAGTGTAGTAGAATCAAAGAACTGGACAGGGAAGCCAAGGTTACCAGTCAAGATAGCAGTTTACCTAACCGACCCTTGTCAATTCAGAAACATTGGTTCAGGCTTGGGCCTAGAAGAAATCATGGAAACTTCCCACTCTGAAACTACTGCCAGCTTAACCTCAGATCCTCAAGGAGTGAGATAAGGAAGCAGGAAGATTGGCACAAGTACCAGCTAGATCACTTGGCCTAGCAATTTTGAGGGCAAAGAACCTACACAATCCATTCCATGGATGGGAGAAGGCGCTTCCTTAATAAGTCCCTGCTCAGCTACAGAGTGCATGACAGCAACTCACCTGACTGGTCAAGTTACATCATTACCTCATATGTCCCTACTCGGCCTCTGCGTTCAGCAGAGGCCAATTTGCTGGTGGTTCCTGGCCCCTCAATGATGCAGCTGGCCTCCACTCAGGCCAGGACCTTTACAGCCCTGCCCCCGGCCTGGTGGAACACTCTTCTGCCAGCTGTCCGGGCCCTGCGGGACCTTGGTGAGTTCCACAGGGCCTGTAAGACTGAGTTGTTCCGCCGGGCCTTTGGAGTGTCCAGTTGCTGAAATGTGCGCCCCCCCCTACATACTTGATTTACCATCATGCCACCCTCTTAGAGGGAAGTCCGGCCGTCCCGTCTTAGGGAGGCCTCTAAATTAAATTGGGTTTCGGGATGCCGATATTTTTTGTACTGACCGCTGCTTTTAAATGGATTTTATTGGTTTTAGTAATTGCACTGATTGTAATGATAAATTGTTTATATATGGATATTGTTGTGCACCGCCCAGAGCCCTTCGGGGATGGGGCGGTCTACAAATCCAAACAATCAATCAATCAATCAATCAATTAACTGTCCATTTGATTATTCAACTAGAATCAAGCCAATGTGGGTCATTGGTGCAATGGTAGATCCTTCATTTTACTCTATGCTTTTTGTCTGAATTATATCAGTCTTTGGGAAACGTCTTGATTCTGGATTCTCCAGGTTGGCCGGAGCACCTGAGACCTCCAATCCCTCTTCCTCCCCGACTCTTTCCTTATTTCACCTGCATACCTCCCCCAGCCCCAGCCCCACACACATACACATCAGTTCAGGTTTAACGGCCAAAAGCCATTGCAAAACAAAGGCAAAATCAAGAATCCAGAAGATCTTCACAGGGGCAGATATAAAACTAGGGACTGACCCCCTCCAACGCATATTGACAAGTATGGTAAAAGGGCTCATCTTCAGTGTTTTGACCTGTCATCATAGTATCTCAATTCCTGTACTCACCTTCAATGTGAAGTTGATGCAAATCAGCAAAATAAATGGAGGAGGGTCTGGGTTTTCTCTAGTGTTGCTATTTCCAACAGGCAACCCCCCCACCCCAGAATTCCCCTTGAGCCCCATCTCTACGGCTCTTGCAGGTCAGACTTTGCCATTCTGTCCCGGAGCCCCTCAGTTATCATTGCCATATTTCCCACAAGGAGCCGCGTGGCGTAGTGGTTAAGTGCTTGCACTGCCACTCACACGATCAGGAGTTCGAGCCCCCTGTGGGTCAGATATCCTGGCAGCTTGCTCATGGTCAACTCAGCCATCCATCCATTTCTTGGTAGGTAAGTGAGGGGTAAAGAATAGCTGGGGAAAGCAATGGCAAACTACCCCACAAAAGAGGCTTGCCTATAAAATCATTGCTCGCAGTGGTATCCCAGGGTCGGACACGACTGAAGGGGAAACTTTACCTTTTATATTTCCCACAAGCAAAGACATCCAGCCTTTGAAAACCCCTATTCAAAGAGAGGTTCTTAGATGACCAACCAGATCTTGCAGTTTTTAAAAAATATGCACCAATGACCTCCCTAATACAGTAAATATTCACACAGTGGGCTTGCATGTTAATATTTGTTTCACATAAATCTTTCATCAGGTATCAGTTAACAATTTCATCTTCTAAATTCCAAGAAAATGTTCCATTTCAATGGCACATTAAGAATGCAGTAAAACGATCCAAGAAAATTATTCTACAAGAGACATGAAAATGACCTTTGCTCATTTGCACAGTTCAGCAACAGACAGACTGATAACCAACCTGTAATCAATGGATACTTCAAGGACAAAGAGGGTCACTCATGTATTGCAACTCTGTGGGCTGCCTGGTAGTTTCTTGGCCGTCTCCCTGAAGGACAGAACCACAGAGAAATATCCTAAAAATAGGAGCGGCTTTTCAAAGGAACTGATTGTTGGGGCAGGGTCCTTCCCTCTCTCCTTTACTGGAAGTATTCTAGAAGAGGCTGAACAGACACAATTCATGGATGCTCTATATAGGTAGATTGAGCTAAAAGCCCCTTTCCAACTCTTTGACTGTGACTTCACTTCCAGAAGGAAAGAATTACAAAAAGTTCAACTCCTATGCCAGAATTGGGGCAATAGTTGAGCTGCCAAAAGGTCAGTGGACAGAGAAGAGTTTGAATTTATACCCTGCCTTTTTCTTTTATAAGGAGACTCCAGGCAGCTTACAAATTTATTTCCCTTCCTCTACCCACAACATACACCTCCTGAGGAAGGTGGGGCTGAGAGAGTTCTGAGAGAACTGTGACTGGCCCAAAATCACCCAGCAGGCTTCATGTGCAGGAGCAAGGAAACAAATCCAATTCACCAGATAAGTGTCTGCCACTCATGTGGAGGAGTGGGGAATCAAACCTGATTTTCCAGATTAGAGTCCACCTTAGCTACACCTTGGACTCTTCCCTAACTCCCCCACACCCACATGATCATAGGCTTACTTACAGATTTCCCTTTATTATTGAAGTTTTTTTTTAATTTGAAAACAAAAATTGTAGAAGGCATACATCTGCCAGCCATAGAGAGCATGAACTGAATCGTAAAGGTTCATGATAAGTTCTGCTTCAATAATCACATACTGGATGGTCTTCACCTGCTACCCAACCCGACAGAGAAGGGGAAAGATAGCGATTAGGAGCAGCAGCAGCAGCAGGCCATTGCTTTCACATCCTGCACATGAGCTCCCAAAGGCACCTGGTGGGCCACTGTGAGTAGCAGAGTGCTGGACTAGATGGACTCTGGTCTGACCCAGCAGGCTCTATGTTCTTATGTTCTTATGATTGTGGGTAATCTCAGATTTGGTTGGGAGTGAGATGATATCTCCACATTCTTCATAAGAGTCTTCCACAAAAGGAGATGCACCCCAGCAGTAGTTGCAAGTTACTCACAGAAATAGATGATCACAGGCACAAAGAGACCAGTCAAAACCACCATGAGAATTGCTGCGATGAGCACCACCTTGGATAGCTCTGAAATGGGGGGAAAAAGAACACAATGATTGTAGTAAGCTCCAAAGAATATCCCCGTTTTGTGGGGGAGGCCTGCACAAGATATGAATCTAGGTGGTTTGCCATTGCAACAGACTTCCTTGGTGGTCTCCCATCTAAGTATGGATTTAAGTATCTACTGATGGGGCTACAATGAGAATTACATTTACTCACAAGCAAGGAACTTATAGGGATGCCCCCACTTTGTTTCTCCATCTCTCTCCCCATACATTTTCTCCCAAAATCCAAATGGTCATTTGATGCTGCTCTGAGCACAGTGGGAGCAAGGAGGGGGTTCTATCTTCAGTCCTGCACTGTTTTCCCTAGAAGAAATGGCAGCGGGAGGGAAGGCAGACTGTAACAGCCCCTTCCCCGCCCCCCCCCCCCCAAACAGGGCTTGGAGCCATACTCAGCAAATTAAGTGGTCTTTAAGGAAAATCTAGTAAGGGAGTCCTCCCACCAGGGCCAATGAAGCTTGGGTTGTCTGCTCAAATGCAAATAATGCTCATTTGTTTGAAGAGGATTTAACTCCTCCCCCATTTTTATAACTTTTTAGGATTTTCTGCATCTTTGGCATCCCCTAGTAGGAAATCTCTCTTCCCTCAGTGTGGCCATGACCTGCTGTTTTAAGTAGCCACGTTGACTATGAAATATACTGATAATGAGACAAATGGCATACAAATTGAATAGAGGGTTTTTTCTTGGAGTCTCTTCCTTTTTCTTTGGGTAACAATTCCAGATAGAAGAAAAAGCGTTGGTTTTTATTGCCTGCTTTTCTCTACTGTAAGGCTGACAATCACAATCCCTTCCTCTCCCTACAAAGTGCGCCTTGCGAGGAGGCCATGAGAGGTCTGGGAATACTGTGACTGGCCCAAGGTCACATAGCAGGCTCCATGTGGAGGAGTGAGGAATTGAACCAATTACCAATTCCCAGGTGACAGTCTTCTGCTCTTAACCACTACACTACACTGGCTCTCAAAACTAGAAACTGCTACCCTGACCTGGACAGTGAAGGCTAGCCCAATCTTGTCAGATCTCGGAAGCTAAGAAGAAGAGTTTGGATTTATATTCCCCCTTTCTTTCCTATAAGGAAACTCAAAGGGGCTCACAATCTCCTTTCCCTTCCCCCTCCACAACAAGCACCCTGTGAGGTGGGGCTGAGCGAGCTCCAAAGAACTGTGACTAGCCCAAGTTCACCCAGCTGGCATGTGTTGGAGTGCACACGCTAATCTGGTTCACCAGATAAGCCTCCACAGTTCAAGTGGCAGAGCAGGGAACCAAACCCAGTTCTCCAGATTAGAGTGCACCTGCTCTTAACCACTACAGAACGCTGGCTCTATGAAGGGTTGGCCAGTATTTGGATGGGAGGCCAACAAAGAATACCAGGGTTGTGACACATAGCCAAGCAATGGCAAACCACCTCTGAACATCTCTTGGCTTGCACACCCCACCAATGGTCACCACAAGTCAGCTGTGACTTGAAGGCAAAAAAAGGAAAAGAATTGCTGCCTCCAAAACTTCCCCCCTCCCCTTTTCGTCTCTCACCAGGCTCCTCCCAGGTCACGTCCAAGGGCTCCAGGAGGGCATCATGCTCCACGTGGCACTGGTATCGATCCCTGTCCTTGGGGTGGATCTTGACACTCAGCCAGGTGTGAAAGGTTCCATCTGAGTTGGGAACGACTCCCCCACGAAAGGTCTCCTGCTCCCAGATTTCCCCGTCCTTCCACCAGGTGGCATCAATCTCCTTGGGGTAGAAACCGTGGGCTTGACAGATTAGAGTTTCTAGGCCATCATAGTCTTCCTCGCGTGCCACCTTCACTTTTGGGGGCTCTGTGAAAACATTGGCCCAAGTTGAGGCTGATTATACACTGGTTCTCTGTGTTATCAGCCCCAGTTTCTGGTATCTGACAGCTCACAAGGAGGTTTTGTTCCTCCATCTTGTCTTGAATGCACATTAATGCTGGATGCCCAAGTACAAGATAATTGTTATGACCCTGGACTAAGGTTGATTGGCTAAGGGTTCATTGTCAGAGTTTCAAACCCTTAGCCAGTTATATATGGTAAGATAAGTTCCTCACCTGTAAGGAGACTCAAGGTGGCCTACAAGCTCCTTTCCCCATAACAGACACCTTGTGAGGTGGGTGGGGCTGAGAGAGCTCTGAAGAACTGTGACTAGGCCAAGGTCACCCAGCAGGAATGTAGGAGCGCGGAAACATGTCTGGTTCACCAGATAAGCCTCTGCCACTCAGGTGGAGGAGTGGGGAATCAAACCCGGATCTCAAGATTAGAATCCACCTGCTCTTAACCACCACACCACGCTGGCTAGGGAGAGTGTGAAACAATCACACCTTTTTGCCATTCCCACCTGTCCTCAGCAGTGATGCCTTCCCATAATCCAGGAATGTCTGAAGCCACCCGATGCATATTTCCTCCAGAAAGTCCTTCATGCACTGGTTATTTGCCAACTCAGCATCCCATTCCATCTTGGTCACCAGAGCCGGTCCAGTGGCTGCTGTCCAGGTGAGGGTCTCCTTGTCGAAGTTAAGGTAGTCCTTCCCATTATAACCAAACTGGTAAAATCCCCTTTTGCGCCCATCATTGCTTAGTTCACAGGAAGTCATTCGCTGCAAGATGTGTAACCCTGCAAAAGACCAGCAAAAGGAGGACATCAGAAATCATAGAATCATAGAGCTGGAAGAGACCTCAAGGGTCATCAAGTCCATCCCCCTGCTGTGCAGGAACACATAATCAAAGCACTCCTGACACATGTTCATCCAGCCTCTGTTTAAAAACCTCCCAAGAAGGAGACTCCATCACTCTCTGAGTGGAAATAGAGCTGGGAATGATTATATAGCCTTTCTTTACAACTATCACGGTTCTAATTTTTGGAGGGAGGGGCTTTGATTCCTCCATAATCCTCCTCTAGAATTAGAAAGTCAATAGATTATTAAAGAGTTTCCAGCATTATACTCTAGCATAATTAACTGTGGCTAAAGTTATGCATATTTAAATGGTAAGCATATCCTCAATAATATATGTCAATAATGTATGTCAACAGTATACATAGGAACTGTCAACCAATTTTATATTCTAATCTTTGGATACTTAAATCCAGTGACTTGGGACTATGGCCTGAAAAGGGCCCCACTAATCCCCCATTAAACCCCATGGCGAGAGCACATTCAACCAGTGGTGGGAAGACCCACCAAGAAAGAGAGCCAGAGTGGTGTAATGGTTAAGAGCAGGTGGATTCTAATCTGGAGAACCGGGTTTGATTCTGCATTCCTCCACCTGAGTGGCAGAGGCTTATCTGGTGAACCAGGTGAGTTTCTGCCACTCCAACATTCCTACTGGGTGACCTTGGGCCAGTCACGGTTCTTCGGAACTCTCTCAGCCCCACCTGCCTCACAAGGTGTCTGTTGTGGGGAGAGGAAGGGAAAGGAGCTTTTAGGCCACCTTGAGTCTCCTCATAGGGGAGAAAGGTTATGATATAAGTAAAAAACCTCTCTGCCAGCTGCACTGGCTCTGGGTTTAGTAGGGCGCTGCCCCCCCCCCCCCCCGGCGCCCCCCTTCGTGCTCAGGGGATTGCCATCTGAGGATTGGTTTTACTACAATTTTAATGGACTTTAGATTGTTGAAATATTGTCGGGAGTCGCCCTGAGCCTGTGAGGGGAAGGGTTGCATAGAAGTGTAATGAAATAAATATAAATAAATACAATCTCCACACATGTCCATCTTTTGCTCAAAGATCAACTTGTTACGGCCTTAACAGGGGAAGGGGATTTAGGAAAGGGATTCTCCACCAGCTGCTAAGAGTGTAACAGCACACATTTAGAATTTTAAGTGGCACAGGGGAATAAAAACAACTCACTTTTGGCTGTGAGAGATTGGCCGAGAGGATCTTTGGGAATATGTCTACGGGGAAGGAATTCTGGCAAAGAATATTCCACAGAGGAGCGCAAGAGTCCAAATTGAGTTTAAACGTTTTATATGAATTTGGTTCAAAAAATACATACACACAGTAAGGCACAAGAGCACATACATTCAAGTTCCTAGTATATAAACAGGTTTGAAAGATAGATTTGGAAGATAGAGAGGGAAATGGGGTTTTTTGCAGGGTGATACGTAACCTAACGATTCTTAAGAGTAGACGAAGTAGAAGGCAGGGATTCCACGCCAGCACAGAAACCCAGTGAAGACGATATCGTGTCTCAACACCAACAAGACCAAGAGAGGAACATGTGGCAATCCCCGGAATATATATAAATAATATTCTGGGGGTGTCAGGGGCCATAACAAACTCCTGCTCCAAACTGGTGTAACTCTGCTGCATGTTTGGCTGTGGCTGTGATATTAATTGGGATAAGGAATGTGTGTTTTGGTTTAGGAGGCAGAGAAAAGCAGGGCATAAAAACCAACTTCTCTTCTCTTCTTCTACCTTACCCGTGCTCTGATTGTAGAGTTTCTGCAGGCTTCTCAGTTCTACCTTCATACTCAGCTGGTCATTCCAGATCCGATGGTTGATCCATTCCCAGATTTGGGGTTCCTCCTTCTCCATTTCCTTCCCCCAGGATATCTGAGGCACTACCTTCCTCTGACGGCGGCTGTAGTGACCGACAAGCTGGTCATCCACATACCCCGCACCAATGAACTGGGGCAGGCCCAGGTCAGGCTCCCATATCATTGTACTGAAATAGCGAAGGGAGTGCCAGGTAGAACCTGTAAGAGGCAGAGAGGCAGAGGTAAGGGGCCTGCAGCCACAGCCTGAAAATCACCTACAAGTCCTTTGCCCCTCCATGGCGACAGGGAAAAGTTCCCCACATTTTAAGTTCCCCACCTTAAAATGTCCCCAGCAGCCTACCAGTTATTCCCCGTCTCCTATTCTGTAAGCCTGATTTGCACATTATACAAACGGCTGGCTAGTTATGCAAATTACCGTATATACTCGTGTATAAGTTGACCCGCATATAAGTCGAGGCACCTAATTTTACCACAAAAAGCTGGGAAAACTTATTGACTCGCGTATAAGTCGAGGGTGGGAAATGCAGCAGCTGCTGGTAAATTTCAAAAATAAAAATAGATACCAATAAAATTACATCAATTGAGGCATCAGTAGGTTAAATGTTTTTGAATATTTATTTCAAAGAAAAACAGTAAACTGGCTCTGTAAGTGGAAAAGAGGGTCAACAAGAACAATGTGGTATCAACAATAACTTTAAAAGTACAAAAACCTTAGCTCAATCAGCAACCAAGCTAAAACACAAGAGTTAAAATCCTTCAAAACTGGATTCCTCATCATCATCCAAATGTAACTCAACTTAGATTTTAAGAGGGATATTATCAGAAATGGAAAATCTATTAGCTTCCATTGTAAACAATGGGGGATGGGGCACCCTTTTGGAGATCAATAACTTTGGATCCCCTGACCCAAACTTCACCAAACCTGGCTGGTATCATAAAGAGACTCTCCTGATGAGACCAGCCAGGTTTGGTGAAGTTTGGACCCTCAAAATGGTAGCCCCATTTACTAATAGCTCCCATTGAAAACAATGGGGAATGTGGGCACCTCCTTTGGGGGTCCATAACTTTGGACCCCCTGAACCAAACCTTACCAAACTTGGCTGGTATCATCAGGAGTGTCTTCTGAGGGTACCCTGAAAATTTGGTGTTGCTAGCATAAAAACTGCTCCCCCTGCTGGCCGGCAAAGTAAAAACACACAAAAATTTTTAATGACCCGCATATAAGTCGAGGGGAGCTTTTTCAGCATTAAAAATGTGCTGAAAAATTTGACTTATACATGAGTATATACGGTAAGTACCTAAGAGATCAAAAATTGTTTAATTGTTAATTGAATATAAAACGACTAAGTATCAAAACACACACGTATTTCTTACAAATAAAACCCTTTAGGTACTTAATTCTAGTTTTGTAAGTTTTAAGTTTGTCCCTCTCTCTTGTTTGTGCTGATTTATGGTTTGCCGTTGCCTGTGTCATTCCACAGAGATCTCCCCCCAAATAAGGGCCAGGGCTGACATTGCTTAGCTTCTGAGATCTGACCAGATCGGGCTAGCTTGGGCTATTCAGGTCAGGGGCCCGGATTCTGATGTCCTGATTTGTGAATTGTACAAACTGCTGGCTGATTATGCAAAGCAAACACATGAGATGTTCTTTGCCCAACGCCTTTATGGTTTTCTCCTGCTGCACACTACAAAAACAGAGCAAGGGCCGTCAGCAGCACGACAACTGAGCCCTTGACTGTACTAGAAAAACTCCTCTCAGAAGAACAAAAGCTTAGATTGGTTCCCAAATCATTCTTCAAAATCCAGAATGGCAGATCCAGCCTGAATGAAGCACTGAAGTGTGTATGTTTTGATAACCCCCCCAAATAAACTCTTGGCCACGCCCTCTTTCGTCTGTTCCATCTGCCTTTCATTTTAGATTCTGGGCGTGTTGTGGGGTGGGGGGAGACTAGGATGGGGCAGGTTACAGTCTCTGTTTCCACAACAGTTTGTCGTTGGGCACCCTGCAAGTGACCAGAAATGCCAGCTACAAGGAGGAATCGCTTTTCTTCCACATCTCGCTCCGATACTAAGAAACAGAGCACCTTCCCCTAAACTGTGGAAATAATGTTTGGCTAGAAGCAAACAATTGCACCTCATAATCCAGAGAAGAAATAGGAGGAGGAGTTTGGATTTATATTATTTATTTTTTTATTTGTTGGATTTATAGGCCGCCTCACCCCCGAAGGGCTCGAGGCAGCTCACAATATGGCTGTTCTCTAAGACAGCCAATCAATACAAAAACATAACTTAAACCCATTAAAAACTAAAGCAGCAGGAACTAAAAATAAATACAGATTAAAACAACAGAAGTTGTTAAAAACAGGCGCCCGATGTAAAGGCCAAAAGGGGGAGGAAATATATCCCACCTTTCTCTCCTGTAAGGAGTCTCAAAGCAGCTTACAAACACCTTTCTTTTCCCCTCCCCACAACAGAAACCTTGTGAAGTAGTTGGGGCTGAGAGAGGTCTGAGAGAACTGTGACTGACCCAAGGTCACCCTTCAGGTGGAGGAGCAGGGAATCCAACCCGGTTCTCCAGATCAGAGTCCACTGCTCTTAACCACTACACCACGCTGCCTTCTGCTTCCATCTTTCTACAGACATGAGACGGTTCTTTAAGCCCAGGAAACAGCAGGGGGACACAGTGAGCTTCACACCCACTGCAGAAAGTCATTTAATGTCATGGTCTTGTGACAGGAGGAGATGGATCTCTGACTGGAACTCTGACTAATTTTCTCAGTGGGACCCGGGGATCCCCTGGAATTACAGCCCATCTCCAGAGATGAGTTCCAATGGAGAAAACGGATGCTTTTTGAGGGGGGACTGCGCGGCATTGTACCCCACTGAGGTCCCTTTCCTTTCCAGGAGCCACCCCCAAATCTCCGGGAGATTCCAAACCTGGATCTGGCAACCTACCCCATATGCCCCACCGGCAGCTGGAAGAAAAGGAACCCGGCAACCCTACTCAAAGTGTCAAGCAGGCACTTTCTATTCTTGCGCTGCACAGCTCTCTATTCTTGCACTGGGTCATTCCGAAAAGCAGTTAAGAAAAAAGTTGACACTTCTGTAAGGGTTAATGGCCCAGCAGGTGAAACTCCACAAATCAGAACTATACCACTGTTCCAGTGGATGGCCATTTTTTGTACTCTTACTTGGGAGTAAGCTATAATGATTGTGTAGGTTAGGGGTTTTAGTTGTTGGGTGGGTTCCTACAGAACTCAGATCGCCAAAGAAAGAAGCAGGAAGCAACATCAGCCTAATTTGGACGAGGAGCAGCAGTGGCGTAGTGGCTAAGAGCAGGTGCACTCTTATCTGGAGGAACCGGGTTTGATTCCCAGCTCTGCCGCTTGAGTTGTGGAGGCTTATCTGGGGAATTCAGATTAGCCTGTGCACTCCTACGCATGCCAGCTGGGTGACCTTGGGCTAGTCACAGTTTTTTGGAGCTCTCTCAGCCCCACCTACCTCACAGGGAGTTTGTTGTGAGGGGGGAAGGGCAAGGAGATTGGAAGCCCCTTTAAGTCTCCTACAGGAGAGAAAGGGGAGATATAAATCCAAACTCTTCTTCTTCTTAACTGAAATCAGGTTTCTCTTAATTGAAGATGAGGAGTTTGGATTTATACCTGGCCTTTCTCCCCTGTAAGGAGTCTCAAAGTGGCTTATAAACTTCTTTCCTTCCTGTTCCCACAACAGACACATTGTGAGGTAGGTGAGGAGAGAGTTCTGAGGGACCCTGGACTGGCCCAATGTCACCCAGCAGGCTTCATGTGGAGGAACGGGGAATCAAACCTGGTTCTCCAGGTGACAGTCCACCGCTCTTAATCACTACTGCTGGCTCTGGACAACTGAACTGAACAAACCTTCCTCAGGGGATTGTGCCTTTCCCAGAAAAGGAGGCAGGGCAGCCCCTTCCAGGTACTTACCAGAGCAATCCCCTAGCAGGGAAGCTGTCACTACCAGGAACAGAGGAGGCCCCCAAAGCAGGCTCATCAGATATCTGGATCCCAAATGTCCCCTCACTGTCTTGTGGAAATACACTGGACTCTTTCTTGACTGGTTCCCAAGAAGAAAAAAAAATCTTGCTTGTTCTTGGAGTGGCTGAAACCAGCAGGGCTCCACTTCAGGGGGTCAGAGATGAGGATCAGTACCTGTGGACATTTATAAAATTATTCAGGATCTGGTGCAGAGAAAGTGTACATGTAACCCCTATGTTTACATTGGGTTGACCCAGAAAGGGGTGGAGACTCAAAGCAGCAGGAGGCTGCAAAAACTCATGAAGTTGAAGGAACAAGGCTACCAGGCTGGGACCTTGATTTATTTCTTTATAAGCTCTTAACATCTTGTTTAAGGTAACTGCAAAGTTGTTGGGAACTAGCGGGCAGGGATTTGTTTATTTTTGCTGTATTGTAAATGTTAGAATTGATTGTTTCAGGGCTTTCTGTATGTATAGTTGATGGGAGTTCTTTTGGGGACCTTCACCATCTTGAATCAGTTCACCAAGTCTTCATAAGCCAACCACCAGCAGGAAGAATTGGATTTGGCATGACAAGACTGTAAATAGAAAGACTTGAAATGCAACTCAACAGGACTGTGAAGTGTTAAGGTTCAATGTTAATGTTTAATAAGTCTTATTTGTTAAGAAAAGTAAACCATTTTGTTTTAAAATTAGTTGTTGCAACTCCTTCCAAGTTCTGCCCCACAGAACCCACAGTTAGAGGTTACATACAAAGAACTTTTTCTTCCTCTCCTGTAATATTAAAGGTCTGGAGCACCCAATTAAGTGGATGACCAGTAGACTCAAGAAAGGCAAAAGACGGGCAAAAGTAGTTCTTACTTACAAAGTCTTTATCATGTGGAACTCATTGTCACAGGATGGGTAAATGGACTCCAGCATAGAAGGCTTAAACTTTAAGGAAGACAGTCATTGGCCCATTATGCATAGAGAGCTTTCCACAGCGCTCCTATTCCTGCAGTCCCTTTGCAGTGGGGTCTCCTCACATTTCCCTGTTTAAACACAAGGAGCTGACCCCACTGTCAGCCCCACAGCTCACTATCGCCTGCGCCCCTATGTTGCTCAAAAGAAAAGCTCGAAAGGCAAAAAGAAAGATCAATATTAAAGGTAACATTGATACTGCTTTTAAAGGCAATATCGATATTACTTGTATCAGTATTGTGATGGCTGCTTCCGTGGCTTTTGCATTTTAAGGGAAAAGTCGGCCGTCAATCCCTTGGGGGACAGTGGGGGAAGGAATCAAACCCAGTTCTCCAGATTAGAGTTCCCTGCTCTGAGCCATGTTGCAGTTGCTAAAGCAAATAAAATAAGGCAAACACAGAGTGAAATGTTGCATAACAGGCAGCACGGCCCTGAGGTGTGTGCCGACAACCATTTGCAGGGTGAGAGAAGGTGGGAGTGTTACGACACACATTTCTGCTTTGTCAAATTAAAGAGGGAAAGATTTTTTTGAACCTTTTTCTCCCGCACTACTGTCCCGCTGGGATGCCAGCATACCCAGATTAACGATGCCAACTCTGGGTGGAGAAATTCCCGGACATGTGGGAGTGGATCCCGGGGAAGGCAGAGTTTGGAGAAGGAAAGGCCCTCCCTCAGTTGGGTATAAATTATAATACCGTTGACTTCACCCTTCAAAGCAACCGTTTTCTACTGAACTCAGATTGAGCATGTTGCAGAGTAGTTTTGCAAAAACAAAACAAATATATTTTTTCTTCTTCTGTGGCATTCCGCCCCCCAATTTCAGAATTGATCAATTTTGAAAATTTTGAAAGGGTTTCTCATCTTTTTGTGCTTTTTTCAACGCAATCCTAAAGAGGCCAATTCCATTGAGGGCTTCCTTTTTAGGATTGCACTGTTGGCTGAATGAGCATACAGTCATTCATTTCCTGGTTCCATTCAGAGATTCAGGCCCTTTCCGCACATGCAGAATGACGCACTTTCAGTCCACTTTCACAATTGTTTGCCAAGTGGATTTTGCTATTCCGCACAGTAAAACCCAGCTGCAAAGTGCATTGAAAGTGGACTGAAAGTGCATTATTATGCATGTGCGGAAGGGGCCTCACTTAGACAGCCTTTCATGGCTTAGAGCTTCATATAGAAACCTGCTTCGTATAGTGACCTTGGGTCAGTCACCCAATCTCAGCCTCAACCTGGCAAATATGTGAATTCCAGGGAATACCAGGGGCACGACACTGAGGCAAGCAAACACCAATTCACTTCTGAATGCCTCTTGTTTTGGAAACCCCACAAGGATGCTGTAAGTCAGGCAGGACTTGACTGGGAAAAGAAGCGAGGAATAAATAAGGTGTGGGGCTGTCTGGAATCCACTGGCAATCGTTTCCCCAGGCTGACCCCAAGTTTCCAGCAAGGAAATGCCTCCACTCACCCCATTCATCGTTTTATAAACCATTGTCGTCACCCCCCCCGTTCCCGGCAAAAAAAAAAAAGCATCCTTCCCTCCTATGGCAAAGGCTCCAATCCTAGCAAAAGCCTTCCAGGAGAGACCCTCATGCACAGGCGTAGCTACCATGGGGACATCCGGGGACAAGTGCCCCAGGCGCCACCTTGTGGTGGGCGGAAAAATTGCAGGTTCGTTTGAAGCTTTCTGTATTTTTTACTGTTTTTTTCCAATTTTGGTCTGCAGGAGGCACAGTTTTTAGGCTAGTGGCACCAAAATATCAGGCTATCGTCAGGTGACTCTCCTGATGATATCAGCCAAGTTTGGTGAAGTTTGGTTCAGGGGGTCCAAAGTTATGGACCCCCAAAGGGGGTGACCCCATCCTCCATTGTTTCCAATGGGAGCTAATAGCAGATGGGGCTATCATTTTGAGGGTCCATAACTTTGGACCCTCTGAATCAAACTTCACTAAACCTAGGTGGTATCATAAGGATAGTCTCCTTCTGATACCACCCAGGTTTGGTGAAGGTTGGTTCAGGGGGTCCAAAGTTATGGACCCCCAAAAGGAGTGCTCCATCCCCCATTGTTTCCAATGGGAGCTAATGGTAGATGGGGCTACCCTTTTGAAGGTCCATAACTTTGGACCCCCTGAACCAAACTTCACTAAACCTGGGTGGTATAATCAGGATAGTCTCCTAAAGATAGCCTAAAATTTTGGTACTGTTATCTTAAACATTGCTCTCCTGACAAGCACCCTCAAAGTTTTCCCAGTTCTCTCTTTAAATCCACCCCCTTTGGAGTGGATTTAAAGGAGAATCTAGGCTCCCTAGATTAAAAAAAACATTGAAAGTATTGTTGAAGGCTTTCACAACCAGATTCAACTGATTGTTGTGGGTTTTACAGGCTGTGTGGCCATGGTCTGGTAGATCTTGTTCCTAACGTTTCACCTGCCTCTGTGGCTGGCATCTTCAGAGGTGTATCACAGGGAGAAGTCTGTTATAAGAGAAGTCTGGACACAGTGGATAACAGACTTCTCTCTGTGATACACCTCTGAAGATACCAGCCACAAGATCTACCAGACCACAGCCGGATGCAGCTTAGAAAACCCACAACAACCAACTTTGACAATGGTGCTGTTTGGGGTGGATGGGTGGGAAATCTACCCTGAAACAGCATCACTTTCAATGTTGTTTAAACTAGAGAGCCCAGAGTCTCTCTTTAAGGTGAATTTAAAATGAGAATCTGGGCTCTCTAGTTTAAACAACATTAAAAGTGATGCTGTTTCAGGGTGGATTCCCCCCCTTCAAAAATAGCATCACTTTCAATGTTGTTTAAACTAGGGAGCACTGGGTGTGTTCAGATTCATGTGTTGGGGCATGTTCTATAATGTGATGGTGTTTGGTCATGGTGGGGAAGGGGGAGGGGCGCTGCCCATATGCCGGGGGGGCGGGGGGGGGGGCGCAAAACTCAGATTTTGTCCCGGGTTCAATTTTCCCTAGCTACGCCACTGCCCTCATGCATCAGAGTCGACACTGGGTTCATACCTGGCTGGAAAGGTACAAGACAGTAAGGCGACGTAGACCCCTGCCCCGAAGCGCTTACAAACACACCAACCTTCAGAAAAGGGTTTTTTGCAAAGAACTCTTACGTGGAAAAACCCCATTCCCATTTTTTGAGCCAAAGGATCTCAATAGAGAGAAACTGCCCTCCACCCCCGGGGCGTTATGCCGATGCAAATTCTGCCGCCGTCACCACTCGGCAAATCATGGTGAATTTGGACCCCCACCTCCCCACCCCGAGATACTCACCGACCGGAGCGCCCACGCGCAGAAAGGCGACGCCACCCTGGAGCAAGAATGCCCTTGATAGGAAAAGCAGCCTTGGTAAAGCTCGGATTGGCCGAAGGGGGGGAGTTTTCCTCCAATCGGAAAGAGGCGTTCCGAATTTGTCAGTAGTCGCTGGGCAGATCCGGTGCCGGCAGCCTCCGCTCCGGGAGTGGGAAGACAGAAGTTGGCTGCAAATCTGGTCCGGAATTCCCGCTACCCGGTCACTTCGCTTGGAGGTGGGGAGGACTATATATAGGGCTTAGGTCAGTGGGCTCAAAGGCATTTTTGCCTCCCACCCACCACCCTGCTGCTGGGTACCCGTAGGGTGCTATTCCACCAGCAGACCATTCTACCCCCCATGGAAGAGAATGAGTGTGTAGAAATGTCAGGTAGGGTTGCTGGGTGCCCTCCCAGTAGCCCAGGGGTACAAGTAGAGGGGGGAGAAGATGGCCCCCGGACAGACTGAAGAATGCAAGACCTCAGTGGCGGCCTCTCCGTCTCTCCCTCCGAGGAATCCTCCATGCAAAGAAGATCCGGTGCTTTGCCAGCAACATCCTTGGCCCAGATCCCGCTGGACACTTGCAACATAAGTCCGGCGTGGGATTCCCGAAGCTGCCGCCGCCTGTTCCGAGAAAGCGTGTGAGAGGAAGTCATGGTCAAGCTGGCTGGGGGCTGATGGGAATTGTAGTCCATGAGCAACTGGAAGGTTGTAGTCAAATTGTAGTCCATGGGAATTGTAGTCCATGAGCAACTGGAAGGTCTGACCGCCCTGCCCTATGGAATCACATCCTCAAGCCCCACCGTTCATAGAGTCATAGAGTTGGAAGCGATCACAAGGTCCATCAAGTCCAACCCCCTGCCCTCTTCTTTCAATTATATTCCCAAATAAAAATCAGATTACTTTGGGAGTTGCCAAATTCAGATGGTTAGCTAGAAAAATCAGGACATCCTTTGTTGGTCACTTGTAATTTTAGAATGATATGTATATTTCTAACTCTGTAATTCTCCTAAGGTTTTTCCCTCAGTCATTCTGATTGATATTGGACGTTATGCCTTTGTAATTTGTGTTGTTCTTATGATTTGGTATTCTTCTTCTAGTATTATTTTATTCTGGTCATGAACCATATACATAAATTTTTACCTTGCCCAGAACAGTCTTAGATGCTTTCCGAGAAATCATAATGGGGACCCTGTGAACTCATCACAGGGTCTGAGGCAGCAGTGATCACCAATACCAAATCCGGACCACATCCCGGCACATCGTCAAACTTGTGAAAGGCGACTCCAGGCAGATGGTTATGAGGCAATCATGGAAACCTTCTCAGAAGTTACGTCATAGATTTCATTTGACCAGTTTAGAAGTATGCAGGCTTTCAGGTGCCACAGAACTTTTCCTCATGCCTTCTTCAATTAAAGTCTACTCCCAGCTAGCTTGTCTGGCCTGATCAGCCCTGGATAGTAGACATGGGAGGATCATTCTCTTTGGGAAAAAGAAAAAGACCATAGAAGGTCACCTGGTTTGGGGGAAAAAACCAGAGTCCCGACTAGTCAAAATGTCACCCTGTGAGAAGCTAAGGGACTGAATGTTCAGTCTGGAAAAGAGGAGGTTGAGGGGGAACATGATTGCTTTTCCTGTTGATAGCAGAGAATAGGAGTCACAAAGATGAGTATAAATTACAGGTGGAAAGGTACTGGCTGGACATTAAGAACATTTTTTTACAGTTATGAGTAGTTCAGCAGTAGAATTGGCTGCCTAAGGAGGTGGTAAGCTCCCTCTCACTGGCAGTCTTCAAGCAGTGGCTGGATGAATGCTTGTTAGGGATGTGTTATGCTAGTCCTGCATTGAGCAGGGGGTGGAGTAGACAGACAGTATGGCCCCTTCCAAATCTACAATTCTACAATTCCATAGCCCATGGGCAAAGCACTGTTTTTCTTGCAGGCTCAGAGCAAGTGGAACCACTTGGCATATAGGATGTTGGATCTCTGGGGAGTTGGCGAACCTGGATCCAGGTTATGCTGATCTGAAAGGGAATGAGCATGGGGGAGGGGAGAGGTATTTGGGATCTACAAAACCCTTCATGCCTTCTTCCGGCTCCTCTTTTCCTGTAGTTTTTTTTTATCCCTCCCACTCTGCACTGCAACAGAGACATGTTAGGTGGGCCACAACCTTTCCCAGTTTTGTACCTTCCAAGAGTTGCCAACCCTAATTCTATGCAGTCTGTGTCCAGGAGGTGAGTGTATATGAGGGGAGGGAGGGCTTCCCAGCATGCAAAGTACTGGCTAGGTCATACCATTGTTGGAAAATTGCTTATTGAACTATTTATTTATTTTCATGTTGTTTTAATGTCGCTTTTCTTTCCACTTGAAGTCCACATGGCAGTCTGAAACTCTGTAGAGAAAGAAAAAGAGTTGGTTTTTATACCCCGCAGTTCATGGTAAGGAGTCTCAAAGCAGCTTCCAAACGCCTTCTCTTCCACTCCCCACAACAGGCCCTTTGTCAGTTAGGTGGGGCTGGAAGAGTTCAGAGAGAACCGTGGCTGGACCAAGGTCACTCAGCAAGCTTTGTGTGGTCGAGCGGGAAAACAAATCCAGTTCACCAGATTTGAGCCTGCTGCTCTTAACCACTATGGTGTTCAAAGGTCCAAAAAAAACATTTGCACACTTAAATACACTTAAAATGGTAAAACAATTGCCTAGATCATTTCATTGCAGGGATCAGCAGAAAAGTGCAGAATGTATCATTCCCCCTATTGCTATACCTATAAGTGTATTTAAAAGCTTGAAAAAACCCCCAGAGCAGTAGCAGGTGGAGGAAACAGGAGCTGTGGGGACTGAGGTAAGGAAATAGGTACCAGAGAAGGCATGGCCTGAAAAAAGGCACATCTTCCTATCCACAAAGCACCCGAAGGCACTCTTAGTTATGATTTCCCTACCCATTGCCTGCCTCTGAATAGCAGCTCTAAAAGTTTGGCAGTGCCAGGCCCTCCCATGCTTAGGTGGGATCTGCCACAAGAACCATATGCACCCTTTGCCCTGCCAAGTGTTTCCCTGTTTACTTACTCTGGTACAAGGCAGCGTTGGTCACGAGCAGCATGACAGCAGCCAAGGCACCTCTAAGGATGTCCAGAAGGAGAATCAGCCAACTGGATGCTGAGGGTGAAATGGAGGGGAAACATCATTATTCAGCCTAGTAACTTCTCCAAGGCCTCAGCCACACATTTTCCAACCAGACAATCACAGGTTGGCAGAGGCGGCAGGCCATGCATATAAGACAGTGTTTCTCAACTTTCCTAATGCCGTGACCCTTTAGTACAGTTCCTCATGTTGTGGTGACCCTAACATTTATCCATTTTACAGATGGGGAACACTGATGCAGAGAGTCTTAGGCGACCCCTGTGAAAGGGTTGTTCGACCCCCAAAGGGGTCCCGACCCACAGGTTGAGAACCGCTGATATAGGACATTCTGCATGTAACATAAAAGGCAGTCAAGTCACAGCCAACTTATGGTGACCCCATGGGATTTTCAGGGCAAGAGAGGAAGGTGGTTTACCATTGCCTACCTCTGAATAGCAACCTATACTTCCTTGTCGGTCTCCCATCCAAGTACTAAACTGCTGAGAGCCAATGTGGTGTAGTTGGACTCTAATCTAATGAACCTGGTTTGTTTCTCCAGACTCTTATCAGTTGGACAGGATTTGTTTCCCAACTCCTACACATGAAGCCTGCTGAGGGATCTTGGGCCAGTCGCAATTCTCTCTCAGTTCTCTCAGCAAAAGCAGAGGCAGGGGGACAGAAGGAAATTGTAAGTTGTCTTAATACTCCTTGGATTCATGATAATAATATAAGGGGAATCTTATACTTTTAGACTCCAGTTTTTTTAGGCATTTACATTTTTATTGGTTTATATTGATATGTGTTGGTTTTGTGATTGTATTTCTAACGTATATGAATGTACTACTGTCTTCATTGGGGAAGGGCAGGATATAAATCAAATAAACTAAACTAAATATATTTGACAACAGTCAGAGTGGTGTGAAATACATTCTTAGAAAGGAGATTGCATATGTGATCATGAACTGAGTTGTCGGAGAACGTTACAAGCAAGGCAGTTTTCAGTAAAGCTACTATGAAATTGCATGAAGATAAAAAGTGTGTGTGATGGAAATTCTATAACTTTAAAGAGATTAACCATAGAGTCTGAGATCTCGGACGCCCCCTCAAGAGTCTGGGATCTTGGACGCCTGGTGTGGACATTGGAATGTCCCATTCTTTTCCATCAGTGCCAGATTTAGAAGAAAAGAGGCCCTAGGGCTAGGCTATTCCACTTGTGAGGCTCCTCCCAATCCCCCCATCCTCATGACTAGAAGAACATGGGGGTCCACAAAGTAGGATCACAAAATAGGGTCCACTTCAGTGTAGTCCAGGAAGGACAAAATCAATACAGAAATCAATTAAGACAAGGAAAATCACTGAAGGATTGTTTAGAGACTGCAGAGCGTTATGACAGCATGTGTGTAAGAAAGGTCTATGACAGTGTCAAAAATATTATATGCCTCGGCTGGAGGCCCTTTTGATTTTGAGGCCCTGGGCTTCAGCTGCCAAGCTTATAGGTAAATCCAACACTGGTTGGCAGTGCCAGGGCCCCACGCTACCCCTCCCCATTCCTTAGTGGGGGTCTACCACCAGAAGCAGGTCTTCCAGATTCCTCAGGGTTTTTCTACCCTGTCTGCTATTGCTCTGGTTTGGGGTTAGAAGAGAATCTTCTCAGGAGGTCATTCTAGATGTTCTCAGGAGGACCCTGAGTGGTGGGAGCTTGTTTCCAGGGTGCCTCACAGGGAACCCCTTCTGCGATATTGGCAAGCTTCTCTTACGCTTGTAGAAGGCAGTCCCGGCCTCAAGCAGGATAATAGCAGCCAGTATATCTCCAAGGACGTTCAAATGGCCTTCTTCAGTTTGGGATCCTGTGGATGAAAAGGAGGGAAAATATCGTTATTCAGACCAGCAGCAGCAGCAGAAACGTTTCTGGCAGAAACTGTAAAACCTTACTAGGGCCAAATAAGAGCCACATCTTGGGGTAAGATTGACATTAGAATGACCCATCCACTTCTACTACACATTAGACCATCCTGACCGACTTCATTCCTTTTGGACAAAGGACCATCTAGTTTAGACCAGAATATTTATTCATCATGGAAGTTCACTTGGGGGTGCTCAATGGTGGTTGGACTATATTTTATAGAGCTCTGGTTGAGCAGGGGTGTGGTTTGGCTTTGAAAGGGCAGAAGAGAAATGCAGACACACACACACACCCCACCTGCCAAGCAAGACTGGAATGGCTCCCCGAGCAAGAAACTGAGCCCGTTCACCTGTTGGACAGATGCTAGAATAATAGAATCACAGAGCTGGAAGAGACCACAAGGGCCATCCAGTCCAACCCCCTGCCATACAGGAGCATACAGTCAAAGCACTCCTGACATATGTTCATCCAGCCTCTGTTTAAAAACCTCCAAAGAAGGAGACTCCACCATTCCGAGGCAGTGGATTCCACTGTCGAACAGCCCTGACAGACAGAAAGCTCTTCCTAATGTTTAGGTGGAATCTCTTTTCCTGCACCTTGAGTCCTAGTCTCTGGGGCAGCAGAAAACAAGCTTGCTCCCTCTTCAACATGACATTCCTTCAAATATGTAAACATAGCTATCATGTTCTCCCTTAACCTCTGCTTCTCCAGACTAAACATCCCCAGCACCCTCTCTTCATAGGGCATGGATTCCAGACCTTTGACCATTTTGGTTGACCTCCTCTGGACACATTCCAGCTTGTCAATATCCTTCAAGCTACTCTGTGTCTATAAAGGGTGGTCAAGTCACTACAGATGTATGGTGACCTCACAGGATTTTCAGGGCAACAGAAGCGAATGGTTTGTCAACGCCTGCCTCTGAATAGAAACCCTGGACTTCCTTTTAATGGTCTCCCACCCACGGACTGAAAGGTTGGTTGGCAGTGCCAAGGGCCCTGTGCCACCCTCAGAGTCCTCAGTGGGGATCTACCTCCAGAATGAAGCATAGATTTTGCCCCACCAAAGCTCTTCCTGCTTACTTACTCTTGTAAAAGACGACCTTGGTCATTAACAGAATGAGAGAAATCAGGATATCTAGAAGAATGTCGAGAATGGGAATCAGAATGTTGGACGCTGTGGATGAAATGGAAAACATTGTTATTTAGCCTAGCAGTCACACTCCAAGACCTCAGATTTTCCAACCAATCTCAGATTGGTGGAGAAGAAGAGTTTGGATGTATATGCCACCTTTCTCTCCTGTAAGGAGCCTCAAGGCAGCTTACAAACCAGAGGTGGGATCCAGCAGGTTCTCACAGGTTCCCGAGAGTAGGTTACTAATTATTTGTGTGTGCCGAGAGGGGGTTACTAATTGGTGATTTTGCCACGTGATTTTTGCCTTAGTTACACCCCTCCTCTCAGCAGTAGCGCACAGAACTTGAAGCAGTCTAGCAGGAGGTGCACTGATGTGCGTGGCAGCTGTGACTGCGTGCATTCGTTTCCCGCTCAAGGACCAGCACAGTGGGAATTTAGGAATCCTTCAACTTCTTGTTACTGCAAAGAACTTTGCACCTCCTCTGAGGAACCGGCTATGGCCTAGATAAGGTGTATGTATCTGAGGTAGTCTAAGTATATTGTTTTTCATTTGAAAATCTGAGTGCTACATGTTGTATGTCTTCACTGTATTTTTGTTTTGCCCCTTTTCTCCTACTTTTTACAATCTAGCCACGCTTTCCCTTTTTTTTTAAAAAAAATTCTTTTATAATAAACCTTTTTTATTGAGACTTTTTTTGGCTTCCCTGAATACAGACCTTTTCTCTGGGATTCTTCTCTGGGATGTCTCCCTATGAGTTAAACAGCATGGATGCTACCTTAGTTTGATATAATTGTTTAGGGTTTTTCTATCCTGTCATTTTGCTATTGCTCTATTACTAGGCCAGAAGGGTACCTTCTCAGCAGGTGAATCTAGATGCTCTCAGGAGGGCTCTGAGTGGCAGTAACTGGTCACCAGGGTACTTTCCAGGAAAACCCTGCTGAGACCCACAAATATGAGGACCCCAGATCCCTTCGGCCTCAGCAGGAATTGGCATGAGCCCTCTAGAACTGCAGGGTAGGAGATCCCCCCCCCCTCCTATCCAGTAATCTGCCCCCCTCTGCTGAAACAATATTTTGAGAGGGGAGCTCAGCATCAGAAACAGGTGGGGCAAAACATGGATGTTTCTTAGCCACCCGTGGAGAAGAATGTAGACCCCCCCACCCACGCATCCCCCCACCCCCGCGGTAAGACTGGACTGGCTCCCTGGGCCAGAGACTGAGCCCCTTCACATAGGCTCCTTCCGCACATGCAGAATGATGCACTTTCAATTTATTTTCAATGCACTTTGCAGCCAGATTTACTGTGCGGAATAGCAAAGTCCACTTGCAAACAATTGTGAAAGTGGATTGAAAGTGCATTATTCTGCATGTGTGGAAGGGGCCATATTTAACTACTCCTTGTGTGTAAAGCACAATCAAGTCACAGCTGACTTAATGGAGGCACCGTGGGATTTGCAGGACAAGAGGTTGTCAAGATCTGGTTGTTCTTGCCATTCCTTCAGGGGAGGCCAGGAGAATGTGGCAATTACTGTTCCTGTCTGAGTGTTATCCTTGCTTTGAGCTTGAGGGGGTGTGTGTATGGGGGGGAAGTGTTGCTTTGCAGATGGGTGCAAGCTTACTGAACTGCCTTTCACAGGGGAAGCTGGGTGCAGAGGGCTAACTATGTCAGTACAGACCTTGGGATGGGAGCAAGCCGCTACTGGTTGAAGAGATGTGGTGAAATGTTGCATAGTAATCGGGTGCTAGAGGGAATGTAATCGCTAATTTGGTGGAGCTCGGTGGGAAAGCTCTAATCTCGGCAATGATTTCCTGATGTGTGACTCCAATCAACAAATCTATTCTGTTTTTAACTGTGTGTGATTATTGGGAGAACATGACAGAGAGGAAGGTGGTTTGCCATTGTCTGATCTTGAAGAGCAACCCGGGACTGCCTTGGTGGTCTCCCATCCAAGTACTAAAAGGTTGGCAGCGCCAGGGGCCCTGTGCCGCCCACATAATCCCCAGTGGAGACCTAACGCCAGAACGACACCTTGACTTTGACCCGCCAAGGCTTCCAGTGCGTACTTACTCTCATAGAAGGTGACCTTGGTCACTACCAGCATGACAGCAACCACAATATCTCTAATCAAATCCAGAAAGGGAATCAGGTTGTTGGATGCTGAAATGGAGAGAAAAATATCATTCTTCGGCCTAGAAGCAGCTCTCCAAGAAAGGCACGTTGGACGTTCTGTTGGTAACAACACACCCCACGCAGAATTCCTGCTCCCCATCCAGCAAACATTGGCCCTTGATCCACGCCTCCCCAAGCCCCACCCCTGGCCTCAGTGCTTGTAAAATGACCAGTGCTGGACATTCTTCCCCAGGCTCCTTTACAAAGACCTGTACAAGCAACTGGTCAGAACCCCCTAAGCAACCAATCTACTGGGAGATGCTGTTACAAACTGTGATATTGCTGGGGAGGGAGGCTTTTCTCCCCTCTTATTGGGCTAAAGAAGAGCAACGAAGAGAATCTGGGATCTTGGACAACTGGACTGCCTTGGTGGTCTCCCGTCCAAGTATGAGAGCCATCATGGTGTGGTGGTTAAGGTGGGCTCTAATCTGGAGAACCTAGTTTGATTCCCTACGACTCCACATGAGCAGCGGACTCTTGTCTAGTGAAATTGATTTGTTTTCCTGACCCTACACATGCTGGTTTTCCTGACCCTACACATGCTGGGTGACTTTGAGCTAGTCTCAGTTCTCTCAGAACACTCTCAGTCCCACCTACCTCACAAGGGTGGGATCCAAAAATTTTAGTAACAGGTTCCCATGGTGGTGGGATTCAAACTATGACGTAGCGCCAATGGGGCTGGGCCGGGCACGACGGGGGCATGGCCTGGCATTCCTGGACGGGGCTGTGGCAAGGACGCAGCTGCTGCGCCAGTCCTTGGGCGGGAAACGAATGCGCGCAGGCTGCCACGCACGCCGGTGCACCTCCTGCTAGACTGCTTCCAGTTCTGCGCGCTACTGCTGAGAGGAGGGGCGTAACTAAGGCAAAAATCACGTGGCAAAATCACCAATTAGTAACCCCCTTTCGGCACACACAAATAATTAGTAACCTACTCTCGGGAACCTGTGAGAACCTGCTGGATCCCACCTCTGGGGGGACCGTTGTGGGGAGAGGAAGAGAAAGGAGTTTGTAAGCCACTTTGAGACTCCTTAAAGATAGAGAAAAGCAGGGTATAAATCCAAACATCTCTTCTCTCATACCTCCACATGAGTGGAAGACTCTAGTCTGGAGAACCGAGTTTAATTTCTCACTTTTCCATGTGAGTGATAGACTACTCCTGGTGACCTTGGTCTAGTCAGTTCTCTCAGAGAAGTCTCTCAGCTCCACAAGTTGTCTGTTGTGGGGAGAGGAAGGGAAAGGCTTTTGTAAGCCACTTTGAGACTCCTTACAGGTAGAGAAAAGTGAGGTAGAAATCCAAACTCTTCATCTCTTCTTCCTCCACATGAGTGGCAGACTCTAGCCTGGAGAACTGGGTTTGATTCCCTACTGCTCCACAAGAGCAGCAGACTCTTATCTGGTGAACTGGATTTCCTTCCCTGTTTCTCCACATGACATGAACATAAGAACGCCCACTGGGTGACCTTGAGTTAGACATAGTTCTCCCTGAACTCTCTCAGCCCCACCTACCTCACCAGGTGTTGGCTGAGGGGAGAGGGAGAGAAGGAGTGTGTAAGCACCCTTGAGTCTCCTTACAGAAGAGAAAGGCAGGGTATAAATCAAACCTCTTCTTCTTCCACTAAAAGGTTGGCAGTGTTTGGGGCCTTGTGTCACCCCCCACAGTCCTCAGTGGGGATCTATGCAAGAGTCTCAGACATGCACTTTGCCTTCCCAAGGCTTCCCCGTGTACTTACGATTATAAGAGGCCTCCTTGGCCTCTAACAGAATGAAAGTAGCCACGAAACCTTTAAGAATGTGCAGCATGAAGATCAGCCAGTCAGATGCTGAGGATGAAATGAAGGGAAAATACTGTTATTCCGCCTAATACTGCAATAGCTACCACAGGGCTCTGGCATCACTTGGCAGCTTGTCTCTCGTTGGACACCCAGGTTAAGCCATCTTTGATATTTATAGTGTTTTAAAAGGTTATTAATTTATATTGTGTAATTCAATTTTTTTTAATGGAAGGATACGATGGAAGATAAAAAACATTCCAATACTGTCTAAGGCTTAGATTCAGATCTTATCTGTACCATGTGCTCTGCGTATACACTCACTGCATTCCTCATTATAAAAAACACAATAAATTAGAGAACCACATGAGAAATGGGAACTGTCTTCTTGGTATACCAGCTGCAGAGGTAAATTTTGCCAAAGCTGTTCACATCTTGTGGCTCTCAAACCTTTGAACTTTATTCTATGTGGCTCTTATGTTAAGCAAGTTTGGCCACTCCATACCCTGTTGTTGGCCCTCTTGGACAACTGGTAGCCCACTAGGTGAGACAGGATGCTGGACTAGATGGACCACTGGTCTTATCCTGCAGAGCAGTGGGGTCTTCTTATGTTCCTATGCAACTGATGATGTTTGTGATCTGGACATCAGTCATAGAATCAGAGTTGGGAGAGACCACAAAGGCCATCAAGTCCAACCCCCCGTCGCTCTTTAAAAACCTCCAAAGAAGGAGACTCCACCACCCTGTGAGGCAGCACATTCCACTGTCCAACAGCCCTTACTGCAGACCTGGGCATTATATGGCCCGCGGGCCACATCCGGCCTGCCAGATGACCCTGACTGGCCCCCCTGCCGTGCTTGGGAGCGAGGCGTCTTTGAAAGCCCCGCAGAAGCCGGTTGCCTTGGCTGCTGGCTTCTGCGGGGCTTTCAAAAGCGCCTCGCCCCCCTGCCTTTTGGCCCGGCCCTCCACAATATTTTCTGTTTCTTATGCGGCCCATGGAAAAAAGAATTGCCCACCCCTGCCTTACTGTCAGGAAGCTCTTCCTAATGTTTAGGTGGAATCTCCTTCCTGGGCTTTGAACCCGCCACTCCTTGTCCTAATCCCTGGAGCAGCAGCAAACAAGCTCGCTCCCTCCTCAACGTGACATCCCTTCAACTATTTCCCTTCGAAGTCATCATTTAGTAGCCACTCCAGACCCGACCTGGAGGATGGCAACCGCACCCCTTTGCTTTCCTGCCCAGCGTTAATCAAGATTTCCCCGGCTAATTCCCATCTCATTGCGCAGCCAGCCTGCCCCGTTTAGCCTTGCTGGCCCCAAATATATAGTGTAGTTAACCCTGCAGGGTCGTCGCTAAGGAATAGGCGAGACGCGGAGGAGGTTTCATCTGGCGGAGAGCGTCAGCAACAGGAAGCGCGGGATTTCGTGATCCTGACAACTCTCTCCTGTGCTGGTCTCTCGCACCTTTTATTAGGGTTTCCTTGTGGGCGTGTAAAGGAGGTGGGTAGGGAGATGAGCGGGAGACCGGGAGACCTGGAGATCATCATGTGATGCATGATCTCACCTGGCTGCTACGTGCGGAGAGGAGCATCAGCGTCTGGGTCTAATCCTCACCTGGGGGCAGGGGCCCATTGTCCCTTTGTCTGAGACACCTAGTGACTGTGAGCCAGATAGTTCATGACCCGTGACTCATAGGGGGATGAGGAGTGGGGGTGCGGTGCGACCAGAAGGCCGTAGGTCCGCTGGTGTGCCAACGTTCTACCACGGTGCTGCTGGGTCAGCAGTGCATTACTACAATATAGGGCCGGGCGGACCGCTCTCCTCGTCCCGGCCGCCTGGCTCCGACCCGTCCCTGCCCCTCCCTCCAGCCCAATTGGGCTCCCTGCAGCTACTCACCGAACCAGCAATTCAGCAAGTGGACGACCACCAGCACCACCACGCCCGGCCGGCGCAGATCCATCCCTGCCGCCGCCGCCGGCTCCGGCCTCGGCCTGCGCACGCTGCAACCCCCCGGCAGCCGGTCTCGCGGGCGCACCGAGGAGAAGTCCGGACGGAGCGGCCGCCGGGATTGGCCGGAGGGGCGGGTTTCTCCCTCCGCTGGGAGAGAGCGCGCGCGGAGTGACCCCTGGTCTCGCCCCCAGGCCGATCCGGAACCGGCAAACGAAAAGTGCCACGCGCGGGGGCGCTGCATTTGGGGAGGGGGGCCCAGGCTTGCATTGGCATTTGCCACTTGCATTGGGCTCCTCCTGGGGGAGGGGCGCGCATTGGACCTGGGCCTGCCTGGCCGCTTCTTTCTTTCTCACATGACTAGAACCAGGGGGTGCTGGGGGGAAGAATTAGGACTCATAAAAGGAAACATTTCTTCGTGCAACGTGTGACTGGTGTTTGGGATATGCTGCCACAGGTGGTGGTGATGGCCACTCACCTGGATAGCTTTCAAAGGGGCTTGCACAGATGTATGGAGGAGAAGTTTGTAATGTACTGTTTTATGAGTTTGTAATGTACTGTCTGTTAATATTAGTTTTTTTATTTCAAGATCCAGTGTGCTATAGCTAATATCTATACAGTTCTTGGTAGATGTATCATCTTTTTCTGTTTTGTTTGTGTTAGGTTCTGGTGACCTTGGTCTAGTAATCAATAATAATAATCAATAATAATCAACAATCAGTAATAATCAATAAGTTGGACTCTGGATTGGAGTCTTTATTGATATGTCAGCAGTTACCCAAGCAGCAAGAAGCCACATCTAAAGACCCTGGCTCTTTGCAGACATTTTTATTCCTTTCGATTTCCCGCCCAACACCCCCCCCCCCAATTTTCCTACAGATTAATAGAACAACAAAGTTGTGGAGAGCATTAACACGTATAGAGCCTATTTATTTGTTTGTTTGTTTAATTGTTTGTTTGTTTGTTTATTTATTTATTTAATTGTTTGGTTGATCTATTGTGCTCTACTTATATATCTATGTTGTTCACCGCCCTGAGCCCTCTGGAGGAGGTCAGTATAGAAGCTTAATTAGCAACAAACACAACAACAATAATAATACACCAGACATCACCGTGATCAAGGACAAGAAAGTGACCATCATCGACATAGCAGTCCCCGGTGACAGCAGGGTCATTGAAAAAGAACACGAGAAGGTCACTAGATACCATGATTTGAAAATCAAGCTTCAGCGTCTATGGCACAAACCAGCTGAGGTCGTCCCAGTGGTAATCGGCATGCTGGGCGCCATTCCAAAAACACTAGAAACATCTTCGAATTGACACAATTAACATCTGTCAAATTCAGAAGGCAGCCCTGCTGGGATCCGCACGAATTCTACGCCGACACATTACAACTTCCTAGGCCTCTGGGTGAGGCTCAAATTGTAATGAAGGCCAACAACCAGCTAAAGATCTGGCAGCTGTGAAATCTACAATAATAATGATTATTATATAATAATAATGATTATACATATACTCCACTTGCTTGAAGTGACATCATTGCTAGGGAAATTGAAGTCAACCCCGCAGGGTCGTCGCTAAGGAATAGGCGAGACGCGGAGGAGGTTTCATCTGGCGGAGAGCGTCAGCAACAGGAAGCGCGGGATTTCGTGATCCTGACAACTCTCCCCTGTGCTGGTCTCTCGCACCTTTTATTAGGGTTTCCTTGTGCGTGTGTAAAGGAGGTGGGTAGGGCGGTGAGCGGGGAGACGGAGACCTGGGAGATCATCATGTGATGCATGATCTCACCTGGCTGCCTACGTCTTGAGGAGAGAACATCAGCGTCTGGGCCTAATCCTCACCTGGGGCAGATCATTGTCCCTTTGTCTGGGGCAGCCGGTGACTGAAGCCAGACAGTTCATGACCCATTGACTCATAGGGGGATGATGAGGTGGAGTGCGGTCTGACCAAGAAGGCCGTGGAGTCCGTTAGGCGTCCCAACGTTCTACTGCGGTGCTGCTGGGTCAGCAGTGCATTACTACATCTCCTCCTTTTACATTTTAGAAGGGGCGAAATGCTAAGGGGTGATTTAAAGGGGCGGCTTGTCTCCTCCGCCCGTCTGGTCAAGCTGACCGAGCTGCTTGTGTAACATTAGAACTTGGATTTCGCGGGGTAAAAGAAATTAGAGGGAGCTTCTTACACTTTACAGGCAATATTAGACACACATTGAGCGAAACAAGATCCGATATGAGGGCACACAATTAAACCAATGCAGAGCTGCACAATAGCACTCAACCATCCTCCCGGCAGCCAGCTCCAGAGGGGCTGACCACCAATGGGGAGCAAACATCATATTTCAGATTAGATACAACTTCTTGCAGCTCACGTACTTTCATATGAATCAATTGGGAATTATCGGAAAGATTAAAACAACACATATTATGTACATTCTCACAACCTTGGTGATGTAATAACAATAAGTAATCAATAAGCGACACGATTGTCTAGAATTAGTTTGTGAAGTTCCTGCTGCTTTCGGAGGCCAGAGCATCAGAGCAATGGAGGTAGAGTTGATGGACCGCTTGGGAGGCACAGGCCAGCCCGACCAATAGTCTTAGTGTTACATGGAAACAAGTCCGAGGACTCCCACAAAGGGACGCAGGAAACATACTCACGCCTTGGCTAGAGCAGCTGCGTCCTCCAGCAAAGGGTCGAGGAGAGGAGGCGGCACGGTGCTTGGGCTCCCGAGGTGAAGCCTGATGCAAAACAATGGTGAGACGGCAGTAGAGAGTCGGCAGGCAGATAGGCGGGAATGCAACAACAGCAAATACAATAACTTCTAAAATTAAGGCATGCAGTAACTTCAATAATCAGTCGGTCATAGTACTCAACAATTCCCTTGGAGGTCGGCTCCAATGGGCATAAAGGGAGCAAGGCATCAGACATTCGCGTTGGCAACAATATATACAAGACATGCATGTTTGTAGATAGAAGCGACATCATATAAATGAAAACAATAAACATAAGCTAAACGGTACATAGGCTAGAATGTAAGGAAGGAGAAGGCAACCCGTGGTTTGCATAATTGTCCATGCATGGCTCTTGCTGTTTGACTACCAATACTACAAGAAGCGATGGCGTTAGAGTCCATGGGTTTCTCTCAAGGCGTAGGGAGAGCTACTGATAGTCTTTAGCATTGCAGGTTCAGTGACTCTCACGAGCAAGGTTGTGAGAGAAGGCGTGTTCCAACAATTATTCAAAGCGGCTGAAAACAGGCGGGAGAGTTCCAAGGGTTAATCTATCAGGAATGTTCCTGGCTGCAATTCCAAGTTTCAGCCAGAAGCGACGAAGAGGGAGAGAGAATGGCGGCTGTAGATGAGGGAGCAGCGACACACAGCGTCAACCTTTGAGCCATAGCTGGCCCAGGCTGCCATTCCCTGGGGGGGGGGGCGAGGGTTCTGCGATCTCCGTGGAAGAGATGGGTGTACTGGTTCCAGAGAGGTCCCTCCCATCTTGGCCCCAGGCTGGGGTGATCGGGCTCTCTCAACAGAGGCTGGCGGGGTCGGATCCTCCAGGGAGGCCCGTTCCATCTCCGGGATGGGGCTGGCCCGGCATGGCGAAGCTGGACCTCCTGTATAGAAGAGAGAAAAACAAAGCGGCAGCTTTTCCCAGAGGTTTCGCGTGCTGGCTGAGTTAGTTCTTATAGATGACAATGGAAAGCCCGAGGCCTGAGTGGGGGGGGGCGGGCAATTTTGATAGAGAATAGAGAGAAGAGTACTTTGGATATGGTCTGCTGGGATGAGACCTTGATTGGGTCAATAGGGAACTACTCCCCTTTCTTTCGTTGTTTTGGCCAAGCTTTTCTTAGGTGCAGTTGGCCCATTCCGACAACGATCACTTGCAACATAAAGAAGTACACAAGGCAGCGTTTAATTGCCGAAGGCTAGGGAGAAGGGAGAGGTCACAACCAGATTGACAGCTTAAACAATTCACAATTATAGTCATATCGTAATATAGCATTCATAGGAAAGATTTAGAGAAAGATGCAAAGAAAACAGTTCCTGGGCTTGAGGTTTTGATCACCACGAGCAATTTGAGAGGGTTTGCAAGGAAAGCCTTTTGTCAGATCCCAGATCTAGAGGTGGGGTCGTCAGCCCATGAGAGAAGAGAGGGTGTGCAGAAAAGAAGGCTGAGGGAAGGGTTTGGAAGTCAGCTCTACCTTCCTCCTGTAAAGGAGACTTTGGCGGTTTGAGCACAAGCTTCCTACCTGCGGAAAAAAGGTTCTCAAGGAGAGGTTTGAAGAAGAGTTTTGAAGAGTTTAAACTAAGATGGAGGCTGACTTGAAGCAGGTCCCATCGGTATCCTAGAAACATACGAGGCTGTGTCCCGTTTAAAGAAGCGAGATATGCTGTAATGAAGCGAAGCCTTTCAAGGCATTGGCACACACATAATCAGAAGGGAGAAAAACTTTAATTGAAGCACAAGAGCATAGCTTAGAAGCAATGGAAAAATCCCTCTTATGAGGGGAAAACTTTAGGGGTCTCTTGAAAGGGGGCAAGACATACAGAACATACATAGGCATACAGAGGCACATATAAAGTAGCTTGAGGAGGATTGCGACTCTGATTTGAGATCTTGCTCTCTCCTGAGGTACTGACGATTTTGCTGCCACTGGGAGCTTTGAGCTTAGGGCTTTGCACAGGCTCAGAGGCTATGAGATCTGGTTTGAACCTTACAGCTGGGAGAGGGGCCAAGGGGCTTCTTCTTCCCGCGAGGGACTTTTGGCTTCAAGGCCATTGTCACGAGAGCATCTTCCCCTTTCCATGCCTCATTGTCCTGTAGATTGGCTATGGGGCATTCTGAGGAAGGAGTTCAAAGCGGCAGTCCCTCTTCCGTCAGCATTTCTTTCTGTTGCAATTCAGTGACTGTGGACTCTGCAGAGATTTTGAAATCGCGTGCCATTCTGGGGCACTGGTGGAGGCATGGTGACTTTGGAAGTAGAAGGGGTTAGCAGAGCAGGAAGTATAGGCGTGAGGGGGGGAGCAAGCTGGCAAGACCAGCCCAATGGTCTCCCGTGGGGATGGGATCACTATACTGAGTTGGGGAGCAGCCGAAGATCTCATGGGGAGCTCGGGGAAGGGTTTGAGGTCGCGGATCTTGGTTCCGGGCTGGGGAGATGCCGAGGCGCTGGCCTCCCAGCCGGGCATTAGGGAGCCCGGTCTTGGAGCTTTCCTGGGGGTCTTAAGCCCTCTGGGGAGGAGACCCTCCCTCCGTCAGGGTTGTAGGCCCCGCCCGGGCAGCCTACAATTCCTCGAGGAAATGTCCTGGCTTGCAGGTGAGAGACACTTCGTCTGGGGGCTGTCTCATGGCAGCGGAGAGGCGGCGGCTAGAAGGCTGGCTTGATAGGCGAAAGACCCGATATCCTGGCAAGCTTTGAGCATGTCGGCCAGCTTCGGGAGTTCCTTCCTAGGCCTGTGATCGCTTCTGCGGCACTCAGGCGGGAAATCTCCTTGGCAAAGGCGCTTAAAGGAGTTAGCCCTGGGCCTCCTTTCGTTGTCAACCTGCCTCTTGAGGGCCTCCTGGAGCCTGTTCACAAACTCTGCATAGGGCTCTTGAGGCTTCTGCCGGTGCTAGAAAAAAACTTTGGGTTGGCTGTGTCGGTATTGGGGACTTTCAAAGCGCCTTGTAGAGCATTCAGAAGCGACCGTAGGGTGGCCACCGGCAGGCGACTTGTGCATTGGAGACTAGCGAAAGCAGCCATAAAGCTGCTGATGGTGAAGCGCCCGCCAGAAGGCGGACTGCCCTGCTAAAGCATTGCTGGTGAGGAACTTCGCTCTCCCAGATCACAAATTGTGCAGGGCTCAGGAGCATCGCGAAGGTGGTTTTCCAGTCGTCCGGAACCATTAGGTGATTCCTCGCATGATTGCCTCCAGCATGCCTCTCCGCGTAGGGGCTAGTGATTCCCTCGTCTCGCGCTCACGCTGCTTGAGGAGACTCCAGTGAGGATGTTATAGTTTAAAAGGGCGGTACTTTCGACAACCAGCCCGAATGGCGCCACCCTCCCCTCAGTATCTGTAGAAATGGGCCGGCTGCACAATGCAAGAATATCGGCATCGTCTTCCGTCAGGGGTTTCTTCTTTCTTCTGCAGATGGTAAAGCTATCGTTCTGCGAGGAGTTTTGAAACCAGCGCCATTCACGATGGCGTAATGGAGGTCACAGTGGCTTCGGGAAAAATGAAGGCGAACAAGGGGAGGCGACTGAGCAGCCGGAGAGTTTGAAATGAAGGCGAAGGAGCAAGGGGCAGAAGGAGGACAGGCGTCCAATTTAGTGGATAGAGAAAATTCGGGGTTGAAATTGAAGGTGAAAGATCGAAGGGGAGGCTGACCTACAGCAAGGGAGCCATAGGTCTGCAGGCTGATGGCGACATAACATTGTCTCCACGTCAGCAGCAGTGACATCGGTAGCCTTGAGGAGGCTCTGTCTTGAAGCGAAGTGCGCCCGATGTTTTCCCAGTCCTTAAGATTCAATGTCCCCCCCTCTGGGTACCATGAACACTGAGCTTCAATCTCCTCAACCAATTTAGCGCAGCTCCCTTCTCTTCACGGGGACCCTGCCGCATTTATTCGCGCTTTCAGTTAAGATCAGCGTGATGCTTGTCATAAGCCCTGCTTTTGCAAGCTCCCATACTCACCGGTGTTCCGTCCGGACGAGAGTGTCCTAGGGCCCAGCGATGTCTCTGGATCGCCGATCCAGAAGGGACGAAGGCGATACCGAAGCGGTGGTCCCTGGATGCGCCCGATCCAGCGGACCGGTATGTGACCCCTTCCCAGGCGGCCGGTGGAAGAGCAGGGTGGAGGTTAGAGGATTCCTGGGTTTCGGCACCAGCTTGAAGTCAACCCCGCAGGGTCGTGCAGCTAAGGAGGAATGGCGAGGCGGAGGAGGTTTCATCTGGCCGGAGGCGTCAGCAACAGGAAGCGGGATTTCGTGATCTGACAACTCTCCCCTGTGCTGGTCTCGCACCTTTTATTAGGGTTTCCTTGTGGGCGAGTAAGGGAGGAGGGTAGGGAGATGGCGGGGAGACGGGGAGACCTGGAGATCATCATGTGATGCATGATCTCACCTGGCTGCTACGTGCGGAGAGGAGCATCAGCGTCTGGGCCTAATCCTCACCTGGGGGCAGATCATTGTCCCTTTGTCTGGGACGCCCGGTGACTGAGCCAGACAGTTCATGACCCGTGACTCATAGGGGGATGAGGAGTGGGGGTGCGGTGCGACCAGAAGGCCGTAGGTCCGTTGGCGTCCCAACGTTCTACCACGGTGCTGCTGGGTCAGCAGTGCATTACTACAGAAATGGAACCGCCTCCCTGCTGGCCGTGGCAATATATGGAGGTCTGGAACATGTGAGGTTGTGAGGATTCGGGTACCATTATTGTCCTCAGAGGAGTGAAATGCCAATTGCTACAGAAGCTCATGACTGTATCTGCAAGGTCCAGGCTGGGCTGGTTTTGTCTGATCTTGAAAGCTCAGCAAGGTTAATATTCTCCTGGGAAATCATCAAAGTTCAAGGATGTATAGCAGTGACTGAGGGTGTTATGATAACTTGGTTTTATTTTATTCCTAGGGTTTTTAAAATTCACATAGCCTGAATAACATCAGACTGTACATTGTGGCCTTTGTGGAAGATAACTGAAATCTTGGGTGTGCTATATTGTTTGTTCCCCATCCCTGCCCATCCCATGGCTTCTGTTGACCAGGACTGAACCTCCCTCCTTCCCTCCTTCATCTGTTCATACATGTTGTGTTCCCTCATTTTTCTGTTTTAAACATTGTTCCTCCCTCCAGGGGAATAGAAAGGAGGAAGTCATCCTTATCTGTATTGGATGCTTGCCACTGAAATGTTGCACTCTTGTGAAGGCCAGTATGACAAATTTCTGAAGTTAAACTGCATAAAAACCTAGGAAATAATTCAGAGCTTCGCACCTCAGCCCAGGCTGAAATCATCAAACAGAGCAGTGCGGTTGTATCATGAAAGAGAATTTCCCCAGGTTTAAGAAGCTTCATTTTGCTTCTTTTTTCCCAATAATTAGAAACTTTTTGACAGGAAAACAAAGATTTTAGGTGATCTCATTTGCACTCATCTTGGATCCATGAATGGTCTAAAGGGAAAAATGCAATGATTCCTGGTGGGAAATGTTTTGCTTTATGGGAAAAAATATTGTTGTGGAGAACTTTACAACTTTAGTACGCAGCTCAGTCCTGACATCTGTGGGTCTCTGTGGATTTCAAGGCTGGGCTTTTATTATCTTATATTTTGGGTTGTGTTTTGGAGTTTTTGTGAAACTGATCTATAAATAAGGTGTAAAGGGGGTAGTTTGACACTTTGCACAGTAGGCATCTGATAAGCCATGCAGTTTGGTGGGTCAGGTGAGCTGGAAGGGGGCTGCAACGAAAGAGCTGGCTTCCTGCCACTCCTCAATCAAGAAAACGTGGGTTGGGACTTTGTTAATGCACGCCAAAATTCAGAAACAAACAAATTTCAAATAAAAAATGTTTTTGAGGTTTATTGAGGTCTTCACCTGTTCAATAAACAAAAAGATGCATAAGGCAAAAAGTTAAAACAATATAACTTTAAAACAATCCGGTAGTGTAACTTTACAGACAAATATAAGCAGAGACTAAACACAGTTAAATCAACTGGCAGAGATTAACAACATACACAATTACTCAAGATAACAGGCAGAGTTTTCTCACATAGCAATAGCTAGAATGAAGAAAGATATCTAGAGATAGCGAGAGTGCTAAACAAAGTACTGAAAGGCAATTATATGGAAAATGATTGGTCAGCTGGCGTAAATGGACCAATAATTCTTCCATAGAGATTTGCTGAGTCAGCTTGGCAAAATCATTGTTGCAAACAGGTGTTAATTTAACAAAGTCATTAGAGTCAGAAAGAACATAATTTACAGCTGGGGCTCTTACATCTAGCCAAAGCAGCTAAAAATTGGAGAAATTTAAAGTGACATGGCAATTTCTCCACAGGGGCTTTTGGGTGTGGGAGGGCGTTACTGCCATTCACAGGCCCTTTGAGTGTGGTATGCAGAGGTTGTGAAGAGGCCCGTCAGCACAAATGATGGATGTTTGGGCAGCCTGTTCCCCTGTTCTGCTCCCCAAGCAATCTATTATCAGGTGCCTTGTACTTGGCTGGAACAGAGTGTAAGACCCACAGACTAATGAGTAACAGTTCAAAAAACAGTTTAATAATATTGAAAATTTAGGACTCTTGACTCCTCCCATGAAGTCTATCTAACAAAGAATACTTGCAGTGCTGGAAACCATTAGAAATTATTGAAGAGCTTGCAGACACAAATTCTTTCTTAACTGCTTCTGAGGAAGTCTGTTCTGCTTGCTGCTGCTTCTGAGTTCTCCGAATGTCCTCTATTTGGACTCTGTTTTCTGCAATCCTGTTGAACTTGCTTACTCTGAGTTCTATGGATCTCTAACACCTTATACGTCTGAGATATTGCTGTCTCCAGCCTTCCCCAGACACCTGAAAACTAAAGACTGTAAAAAGGGACTGTGCTCTTGCCTATAGGGGGCTTCTTAAAGGGACAGGGTCCAACTAAGGTTCCCATCCACAGAATACTGTACAAAACTAAACACAGGGTACAACTGAGGCTTAAATAAAGAAAATGGCAAGGGTGTCTCTGGGGGTATGACATTCCCCTTGTGAGGATTCTAGAAACAAAACATCAGCTGTCCAAGGCGAGCTGCTCCCTTGCTTCGCCCCACATAGGGATGTACCTTGGGGCCCCAATTGTGCAATCCAGGTGCCTTTCTAGTCCATCTTTGCTTCTCATTAACTACTTCAGATTTCATTGGCTATGTGGATTTTAAGATATTGTTTTGGCAGCAGCTGCCACTTCAGCACAAAGACCTACATTGTGTTACTGAAGTTAAGTTGTGGCAATCATTTTGTTGCTGGATCCCCCATCTTCAGAAGTCATTTTGTGGTGGTGTCCACCATGCTGTGGCAGAGTTCCAAATGCACCTGCAGGACCAAAAACTTGCAGACCCCTGGACTAACATGTTGTCTTTTATTCTCTAAAGCATTTTATGAAATTGTACTGAAATATATATTTTCAAGTGAGTTACTGAATTGCTTGCTAATTCTGTAAGCCAGATAATTTCTTTATATCACACCAAACAGTTCTACGGTTTCTTCCATGTGACTTCTTTGATGGGAAGTAAGACTTTCATGCTAACTGGCATTTTTTCCACATTCCAGGAATTTACACTGTTTCTCCCCTTCGTGAGTTCTTCGATGGTAACTTAGTGCTCCTTTGTCACAGAAGCATTTCCCACATTACAGGCTTTTCTACGATTCCTCCCCTCGGTGAGTTATTTGGTGGGAGGCAAGCTGCTTACTCCACCTGAAGCTTTTCCCACACTCCAGGCATTTATATGGTTTATCCCCTGTGTGAATTTTTTGATGGGAAATTAGTGATCCTCTGTCATGGAAACTTTTCCCACACTGCAAGCATTTATGTGATTCCTCTCCTGTGTGAATTCTTTGATGGGATTTAAACTGGCTACTCCACCTGAAGCTTTTCCCACACTCCAGGCATTTATATGGTTTCTCCCCTGTGTGAATCATTTCATGGCAAGTAAGGCTGTCCCTCCGACTGAAACTCTTCCCGCACTCCAAGCATTTAAATGGTTCCTCCCCTGAGTGACTTCTTCGATGAGAAGCAAGGTTTCCACTATTACTGAAGCTTTTCCCACACTCCAGGCATTTATATGGTTTCTCCCCTGTGTGAATTCTTTGATGGGAAATTAGTGCTCCTCTCTGACAGAAGCTTTTCCCGCATTCCAGGCATTTATATGGTTTCTCCCCTGTGTGAATTCTTTGATGGGAAATTAGTGATCCTCTGTCATGGAAACTTTTCCCACACTGCAAGCATTTATGTGGTTCCTCTCCTGTGTGAATTCTTTGATGGGATATAAACTGGCTACTCCACCGGAAGCTTTTTCCACACTCCAGGCATTTATATGGTTTCTCCCCTGTGTGAATCATTTCATGGCAAGTAAGGTCGCGCCTCCGACTGAAACTCTTCCCGCACTCCAAGCATTTAAATGGTTCCTCCCCTGAGTGACTTCTTCGATGAGAAGCAAGGCTTCCACTATTACTGAAGCTTTTCCCACACTGCAGGCACTTATATGATTCCTCCCCTGGGTGAATTCTTTTATGCTGACTAAGGTATCTACGATCACGGAAGCTTTTTCCACACTCCAGACATTTATATGGTTTCTCCCCTGTGTGAATCCTTTGGTGAGCAGCAAGCGTTCTACGCTCACTGAAGCTCTTTCCACACACCAGGCATTTATATGGTTTCTCTCCTGTATGAATCCTTTGATGAACAACAAGGCTTCTGTGAACAATGAAACCTTTCCCACACTCTAAACATTTATATGGTTTTTCCTCCGTATGAGTTTGTTGATGGTATATTAGTGATCCTCTGGCATGAAAACGTTTCCCACATTCCAGGCACTGATATGGCTGTTCCCCTGTGTGAATTCTTTGGTGAGAAATAAGCCCTTCACTCAATTTGAAGCTTTTCCCACACTCCAGGCATTTGTGGGGTTTCTCCCCTCTGTGAACTCTGTGGTGCACTGTGAGGCTATCACTCCGATGAAAGCTTTTCCCACACTCCAGACATTTATATGGCTTCTCCCCAGTGTGAATTCTTTGATGGGAAGTAAGGTTCCCACTATTACGAAAGCTTTTTCCACACTCCAGGCATTTATATGGTTTTTTCCCAGTGTGAACTCTTTTATGGAGACTAAGGTATGAACTGTAACTGAAGCTTTTACAGCACACCAAACATTTATGTAGTTTCTCCCCTGTGTGGACTGTTTGATGGGAAGTTAAAGCATATTTCCGTTTAAATGTTTTCTCACACTTCAGACATGAATATGGTTTCTCCCCTGTGTGAATTCTTTGATGGGAACTTAGTCTGTCTTTCCGCCCAAAGCCTTTTCCACACTCCTCGCACTTATATCGCTTCTTTGTGTCAGAGGTGTTTCGTTGAATATTAATAATTGATTTCTGAGTTTCCCTGCTTACAGTGATCTCTTTCTTCTTGTTTCCCTGGGAGGTTTTCTGCAGTACAGAGCTACCCCTGTGGAAAAGGCTAGAATTATTCCTCCCTTCAGCTGAGTATTTCCTTGGCTCATCCAAATGTTCAAACTTCTTTTTCACATCTGAAGTTATATCCTTTCTCTCCATCACTGGGGGTTCTTTTGTTTCCTTCTCTGTGTCCCACAGAGCTCCTCCTGAAAGAAAGAGAAACCTCGTGTGAGGATAGGATACTTTGCCTGAATATCCATGGAAAAAATTTCTACGTTGCTTGGTAATGGTAATGTTTGCATTTTGTGAATGCCCAGAGGTTAAGCTGAAACAGTTTTTAGACAATTCTCAGTCTCACTTTCTTAATTCTTTGAAAATTCGAAGCTGAGTATATTGGCCGAGTTGCCACTTGTACAGTAACAACAGTTGCCAAAGAGAGCAAAATAAAAGGAATAAACAGTAGATACCTTCTGCTTCAATGTAACTCAAGTCATTTTAAATCTCTCTATTCCTACCTTGGTGAAATTACAGGGGGAAAGTTTGGGAGTGGGGGATGTGGGGAGAAAGTCAGTCTTTAAGAGAGGGGCAGCCATTCAGGTTTAACACATCTGGCAGAAGTCTCAAAAGAGGTGGCCAGCCAGATGGAGAAGGCAATCAAATGTGAACAAGAAGGACTGAAACTAAGGCTGTTTCCGCACAGGCAAAAGGAGCGATGCGATGACGTCATAAATAGCGACGCATCTGTGAAAAAGCGTTCGCACAGACAGGCAGAGCTGCGTGCGTCAAGAGCCCCGCAGAAATGTGACGGTTCGCACGGCAGCGCTGCAGAAGTGGCGTCTCGCCACGTTGCGCCTGCGCACTCGCGAAGCCGCGCAGGCCCGACGTCACGCCCGCGCAGCAGCGCGATGGCCAACGTGACTGCCCTGATGTCCTGCCCGTCCCCCATCTGTCAGTGCCTCCCCTCCCAGCTACTGTCAGTCCCAGTTCATGTTACCTGTGAGACCAGAGTGTGTATGGGCAGCCACCATCTGCACAGGCGACATGGATCTGGGAAAGGTGCCTGACCATGCAGAGAAATCACCAGGGACAAACGTGTGTGGGGGGGTGACCAAGCTTGGCCTTTTGGCGGTCGCCATTTTTGAGGACGGCTCTGTGGCGGCAGTTCGCACGAGTGCAGCGTCGGGGCGTCACATGTGGAAAAAGAGCAGTTGGAAGCGTTTTTTGAATACGGCGTCTTCGCGCCGGTTAAGCGTTTTCGTGACGGCGCGACTGCGCACCTCCGCCGCTACGCGTGCGAACGCTCTCACTATGACGTTTCTTTTCCCGTTTCCACGACGTCATATTTCGCCCGTGAGGAAACGGCCTAAGATATTTCTCTTTAACATCACAGTGGAATGTTTTAGTTGCTGGGACTGAGGTATGTACTTAAAAAAATTTTTATTTTATCTGCACTCAGATGTCCTGGGGGGCAGGAGTGGATTGAAAGAATTTGGGAGGGTGGTAGAAATTATTCCCTTCCCCACCCCCATCACTGGCCCTTTAGAAGATTGTCCAGGGCCACCTCTTGGATTGGCCACCCATGTTGGCTGATTTTTCTATCAGGACACTTGTTGCTAGCAGAAATAACACATTTCTCAGTCGTTGCAGATGGGAACAGCAGAAAAGAACCACAGCTAAAGAAGAAGTGCAGGTTTCTATGCCCTCCTATTCTCTACTTTTAGATGTCTGGGAACTCCAAGGAGATTAAGGCCAGCCAACTTCACTTTAAGTGATCACAAGAGAAACAGGATTGAGAAACACCCTAATCAGAAAGCATTTGCCTCTCCAAGCAGATAATACCTGACAAAAAAGTGATCTTAGGTAGAAGGAAGTTGCCTGTTTTCATTGGTTCAAGATCCACAGGCCCCATTTCAGTATCCACATCTCATCCAAGTTCTTCACCTCCCAGTCTGAGGTGACACTCAGACTGGGAGGACAAAGAATGCTTCAAAGGGTTGACCCCTTAGAAAGAAGCACAGGTGCCTTCTTTCTAACACAGCAGACCTGAGCAGCTACCTGCCAGTCTCTCATCTTCCTCAGAGCCCAGGAGAAACAGCTCTTCCCCTTCTTCCAGTTGGGATATAAGACCTGGTCTGGCAATCTGAAGTCCTGGTGTCAGGAAAAAAACAAACAACAACACACACACAGAGTTCAAAGTTTTCTTCATGCACAGGGTGGATGAAAATCAGATATTTTAAATTGAAATGCGATTTTTTTCAAAAATAAAGGGCAAGCAATAAAAGTGAAAACTTTTGAGCAGAACACTCCACAAGTCATGGGATCTTTGTGTGTTTCGCCTGAACGGCAACAAGCTGCAAAAGAGGCCCCGTATGGGGATATTTTAATGAACTTCCTCTACCTATGGGTAACGCAGGCATGCATGAAAAATGCGCATTTCAGCAAAGATACGGAAGGTCTGGTGGCCAGAATAACACTGAAGATAATTCACGTCACTATAATTGTTTAATTATCTATGTATTCCTAACAGTAAAACCAAATCACTGGTTTTTAAAATGACTGTAAAACCAATCTGAAAAGTTATTATTCTGAAATAAAACCTTCACCTAATTGTAAATACTAAGAATATACCAGAAAGAATGAGTCTTTATGTAGAAAACCATGATGTAAAACAGTGGTTCTCAACCTTCCTACTGCCATGACCCTTTAATACAGTTCCTCATGTTGTGGTGACCCCCAACCCTAACATTTATCCATTTTACAGAAGGAGAACACTGATGCAGAGAGGAGACCCCTGTGAAAGGGTCGTTTGACCCCCCAAAGGGGTCCCGACTCCCAGGTTGAGAACCAGCAGTGGCGTAGGAGGTTAAGAGCTCATGTATCTAATCTGGAGGAACCGGGTTTGATTCCCCGCTCTGCCGCCTGAGCATTGGAGGCTTATCTGAGGAATTCAGATTAGCCTGTACACTCCCACACACGCCAGCTGGGTGACCTTGGGCTAGTCACAGCTTCTCGGAGCTCTCTCAGCCCCACCCACCTCACAGGGCGTTTGTTGTGAGGGGGGAAGGGCAAGGAGATTGTAAGCCCCTTTGAGTCTCCTGCAGGAGAGAAAGGGGGATATAAATCCAAACTCTTCTTCTTCTTCTAAATCAAGTCTTACTAGTGATTCACACTCTGTTTATGCACATCAATTTAGAAGTTTCAAGACAGATTAACTCTGCCCCTCCCCTCCAGAAATAAAAAGGAGGAACAAGTACGGGTGGGGTAGAGTACGGTGCATTCATTCATCTGGTACTAACAGCTCTCTGCTTACTTCTTATTCAGGTCTGAATTGAAATGTCAGCAGAGAATAAAAAAAGCCACAGCTGCATTTCAGCCCAGATGTGGAAAGGCCCAGACAGGAGGGACGCTCCTTTTCCCACTGCCCCATCTCCTCCTGATCAGGCATCCCTTGCCACCTTTTCTGATGGCCTCTCAGGTGTCCTCCAGACACAGGGCTGGCAGGTAGGAACCCCCCTTCCTTCTCAGAGTACCCAGAAACCCCTCCCATGTCAGAGGAAGGATCGTGGAGGGAAGCAGAAGTCAGCTCACCCACATCCTTCCTCTTCAGGGACTTCCTCCCAGCAAGAGGGACACAGACCAGGAGAAAAGGATCCTCACCCAGAGAGGCCACGTTCCCAAAATTCTCCAGCATGACGTCCTTGTACAGCAGTCTTTGGTCCTGCTGCAGCAGTGGCCACTCCTCCTGGGTGAAATACACAGCAACCTCTTCAAAGGACACACCACCCTGCAAGAAGAAACAAAGGGAAGAACCTCTTTACATCCCTGGAAAGCTGATTCGTGGGAAGAAAAGCCAAGAAGTCAGAGGCAGACCGTTAGTACAGGAAGAGGAGCACACAGATGAGGCAAGAAGGACCCCATGAGGACGTTAGGCTTTGCCATCAGAATGCTCCTTGGGACAGCTTGAGGCGGCCGGGACTGGCTTCCTTGGCAGGGGGCTACCAGCCTTGTGGGGAAAGATGCCGCAAAGGCCATAAGGAAAGGACCAGGTTGTTTTTGTGAGCAATCCATGGTCCAATACTGTGACAACTTCAACTGACCTTTACTAGGCATACCCACAAGAGAAAAAAAAAACACAAAGTACAAAACAGAGCAAGGAAAAAAAATCTACGTGGTTCTTAAAGCAAAACTTGAAACCAGAACAAATCGCATCAGGCCGGAAACAAAGAGGTGAACGAGCTCCCCTTATGATCTTATCTGGATCACCTCTAACCAAAATTCAGCTGTTTTTCAGGTTATCCCACCGTCACTGTCATTCAGCAGGTGTTTAGTCTCTATACGCTCAGAACAGCCTATTTTATTCCCCAGTGCCGGGGCAAGTAATGAAAGTCTAGGTCGGGGGTCGGGAACCCGCGGCTCTCGAGCCGCAAGCGGCTCTTTCACTCCTCTCCTGCGGCTCCACGTGGCTTCCCACATGGTCCCACAAGAGAGTCCCGCCGCCACCAGGTCACTCACACGCAAGGCCGATCCCACCGCGCGCGGCTCCATTTCTCCCCACCCTGCAGGCCTCTGGCATGTTCAGAGCGCTCTCAGTGGCCTCACTCACACACACGCCCCTGACCTCATCCTACGGCTTTTCCGGAGTGGAGATCCCAGGGAGGAGCAGTCAGGTGGGAGGGGCCTCTTGGAGGGAAGGGGAAGGGCTCCTGGGTGGGGGAGGGAGTTCTGCAGCGTGGCTTTCCGCGGCCAGATTTCCCCAGGCAGCCCTTTGGTTCTGTTTTTTCAAGGAAAGCCTCCCCGCACGTGTGCAAGCAAACACGCGCGTCATCCCAGCCACTCCGCCCATGTCTCCCTGGCCCAGCTGTTGCCGACCCTGACCGGACTGGCCCTGCGCAGAGCGGCCCCTCCCGGGCGTCCGGCATCAGGTCTGTGGGCAGCATCCTGGGGGTTGCGGGCGCGGCGCAAGTTCGCTGGCAACCTGCTGTCCGGGAGCGGGGGCCCACCCCTCCCCGGACTTGCCGCCTCCGGCGTGCTCGGGCTGGCCATCTCCGCCGCCGGCCGCTCTGCCGCTGGGCCGAGGCGCGGGGGTCTCCACGTGGCGCCGGACGGAGGAGGCGGGAGTCCCTCCGTCGAGGCCTGGGCGGCTCCTGCGCCGCCGGAGGAACTCTGCAGCCCCGGCCCTGGACTGAGGCCGGGGAGGGAGGAGGCGAACCCGCCAGTTCGGCCGAGGCCTCGCCTCCGCCCGACGGAGGCTGCGGCCAAGAACCCCGGGGCCGCCGACGTGGGAGCCACCGGCCCTTCGCTCCCCGGACGGGAGCAGACGCTGCCGGCAGAGATGCAGGCAGGCATCACTGGGGGAGACGGGACTCAGTCCCGCAGCTGATGCTGGCCCGAGCCCGATGGACGGTCAGAAGGCGAGGCTGGAGAAGGGAGGGGTTTTCAAGAGCGGAGCGAGGTGGGGAAGGGATAAAAGGGGAGGAACGGGGACACCTGGGGAAGTTGGTGTTGTGGGAAGGGGAAAGGACGGAGAAGGAGACTGGAGGCAGAAGGCTGGAGGGGAAGCAAAGAGAGGTTGAGAAGAAGAAGCAGGGGATAGCGGAGGAGGAGGAGAGAAGGCAGGAGAGAGAGGCGACAGAAGGAAGGGAGAGATTAGGAGAGAGAAGGGGAGAGGAGCGAGTGGGTGGAGGGCTGGAGGAGGAGAGTCCTGTGGCGTGAACAGGCTCTCTTCTTGTCTGGCTAGTCTGGGCTGGATAGGTCGGGGTGTTTCTAGGCACCCCATTAAACCACCCCCACACGACCAGGGGTGAGGCCGGGAGGTACCAACACCCGGGAAGGGATAGGAGGGACGGCAACCGGGTACCCCCTCTTGGTACCCTGGAGGGGGACCTTGACACCTGCTCTGCAGGGCTGTGAGCCAGACTCTCCTTGCTTGCGGCTCCTTTGCCGGTCCTAACCCAGACCCAAAGCGGGTTTGCTATGTCCATTTTCTTCCCAGCAGGCATCCAAGAGGCAGCAGACGCTGTTCTCCTTCTCCCCGTTTTATCCCCACAACAACAACCCCACAAGGTAGGGTAGGCTGAGATAAGGTGACTGGCCCAAGGCTGACCACTAAACTTCCGTGGCAGGGCAGAGATTTGAACCGGGGTCTCCCAGACTCCAGTTTGCCAGCTACCGCCCTGGCGCTCTGTGGGCCCACCCCAGCAAAGAATACCCCAGAGCAGGGGGAGGTGTGGTAGATTTGGATTTCCCCCCTACTGCATAGAGATGCTGCTGCAGATATGGCCTCCAACGCAGCCTAAGGGCAGTCTCTTTTTAAAAAATGTATAATTATTATCATTATATATATACCTTTTCATAATTAACAAAAAGGGGAAATACATGCATGCCTTATCAACAAAGAGAGCCTTTAAAGTTTCCCAATACTTTCCCACAAAAACCAAGTGTTGTTTCCTGAAAGCCCCATTGAGGGTGGCCCCTTTCCTTGTGGGGAATTAGGCCAGCTGGCCCTCAGGGGCTGTGGGACCCCATGTGTTTTGGAAATGCTGTAAGGCCTGTTTTTTTTTTGGGGGGGGGGGCAGAATACCAGGTTGTAAAATGGAAGATAAGGCTGATTTGCAAATGAGCAAACACTCATATTGTGGCCTTTAAAAGATGTAGCATGAAATATTTATGCAGGGCAGTCTTCAGCATTAGATAATAATCCCTATGCCAGTTATGGGCCAGAATTTAGGATGGAGCTGTCAGGCATTTGTATTTGGAAATTTCATAAATCTGCCAAATAATATAATGTTATATGCTAATTTATAAAGGATGCATTTATGTTGTAAAAAAAGTAACATAATTTAAATCTGACAGGAACTGAGTATTGCATATATATCAATTTCCCCCAAAATTTCTGGGTTTGTTTGAGAAAATAAACCACCACTACCCCTGAGTTCAAAATGTTCAAAATGTGTTTACATAAATAAAATATTATTTTATCTGTAGCACTTCATGGATTTCATAAGCAACACACTGTAATTGTTTATATACAAAGCGTAAAGGTAAAAAAAATATACAGTGTTATATTCATTTTAAATGTCAAAAAGTATTTGCGGCTCCATGTGTTTTCTTTTCCGTGGAAAACGGGTCCAAATGGCTCTCTGAGAGTTAAAGGTTCCCTACCCCTGGTCTAGGTGATGCACACCTTGGACAAGAATACCTGATGTGAACAGGTTGCCTCTAGCCCCTGCCTGGGCTTCTCTGCACATCCCTTTCCTAGGCGGGGGTGACCCCTTCCCAGCCTCCCCAGTAGGCAGCCTTGACATTGTTCATTGTCAGATTCAAGGAACCAGGTCCTGGGATCTGACAACCAAGAAGGAAACAATACTGCCCTCCCCTGCACGTCTCCCCCGTACCTGAGCTGGCTGCATGGTGGCTCTTGTCCCTTCACCACAGGGAGGAAACCGTAGAGGAAGCATCCAGGGTGTCCTTCTGCTGCTGCTGCCTATGAGGGAGAGAAAGAAAGAGGGTGGGAATCCCTTTCTTCTATGTTGGATTTGGGGCACAAGTCAAGATCCCGGATTGAGAAGCCATGCCTCTTCCTCCTTTACTCTCTGAGGGAAGCCAAGACCCCCTCACCTGCCCCACAGAAGGAGAATGTGATGGGAATGTGGCAGTAGAGCCCTGAGCGGACTGGATGGAATGCCTGACTTGGGAGAGGTCAGATAGGAACAGCTATCTCCCTGAAGAGAGAAAAGTAGCCTTTCAGGAAAATGGTTCACGCCCTCTCTGCCTGTGCTGGCCATGATGCTTTTCTGTGTCATTTAGCCTGATGAAAAAAAGAGTCCGTCCACCCACAGTCTCAAGAGAAGCTGCCTTCAATCCACCCATCCAAAAAGCAGGAGAAAAGAGCCCGAATTAATGCCATAACAATGCCTCAGGCCGCTGCTGTCTCTTCCTGGCGGCTACATGAACCAGGCCTGAGACTCAGACTTAAGCATGTGCTGGAGAGGGACAATGTCTCTTCCCTGCTGACATTGATGATCTCCTGAAATTGTGGTTAATAATCTATTGGGGCTGGGGGGGACGACACCCCTTCACTCTTGCCTGAATTCTTGGCTAGGCTAGAGGGCCAGAAGACATGGGAGAAGGAAGCTACCTGTTTTCAAAAGTTCAAGATCTACAGGGGCCATTCCAGCACCCGCAACTCACGCAAGATTTTTTGAGGAAAAACTCAAACTGTGCGGTTTAAGAAGGCCACAGAAATCCTCCTGCCCCTGGAAGAAAGTGCAGGCAACACGCAATCCAAGGACAGACCTAAGCTGCTACCTGCCAATCCATTGTGTTGACCAGAGCCCAGGCAAAATAGCTCTTCTTCCTCTTCCAGCCAGGAGATGAGGTCAGGTTTGGTAATCAGCAGAGGTCCTATTTACCAGGGGGAAACCCATAAAATTATACCTTTTCCATAAGCATATTAATTCAGCAGTCTGTCCCTCCAGACATACACAACAGACAACTAACAAGTGGAGAGCCACAAGAAACTTTGTAGGAGCAATTATCCCTGTTTCCTCAAATTGCTTCTTCCCCTTCTTCTCAGTCACTCCTGCCTTCTCCCTCCTGCCAAACTTTTTCTTACCTTTTCTCCATCACGGCTGTCACTTTCTCTTTCTGCCCTTCACCATCCCAACTGCTCCCCTGCTCCCCTCTACCCCCAGCAGCAGAGCTGGTAGTGGCTGCACTGTCCTCACAATGGATCTCTCAGCTGCACAGATCGGTCCCCCTGAGGGTTGCCAGCTCCAGGTTGGGAAGTCCCTGGAGTGTTGGGAGGGTGAGGTTGGTGGAGAGAAGCAACCTGGGCAGGAAATAATGCTGAAGACTCCATCCTCCAAAGCAACCGCTTTCAACAGAGGATCCGATCTCTGTCATTGGGAGACCAGGTATAATTGGGGGTGATTTCCAGCATTCACCTGGAGGTTGGCAATGGCAGTTCTCCTGGAGGAAATAGCTGCTTTGGAGGTTGGAGTTTATGGCAAAATACCCTTCTGAGGTCCCTCCCTTGGCTCCACCCCTCGAATGGCCAGGAATTTCCTGAGTTGGCAACCCAATCTCATTCCCACCCAACAGCCAACGTACTATTATCTGTCTCTCTGTCTTAAGTTTTCTATGTCCAGATTCAGAATACTCCCTCCTTTTGTTTATCTCTTAATTAACTTGGGACATACCAGATGTCTGCATGTGTGTGAAACCTATGCTCAGCATGTGACTGTTTAGTTAAATTGAGCCCCCACCCCCGCCCCAGGACCCATTACTGGCAGGCCTCTATCTACTCCCTGCCAAGTGGAGAAGGAAATGCCAGCTGAGAACTAAGTCACTGGCAAAGAAGCCAGCAGAGAGGTCCCCCCACGGCCACCTCTCAGCCCAGGTAAGGGAAGGACCAGAGAAGAGGGAGGCCCCTGATCAGTGTGCCCCCACTTTCTCCAGACCAGACATCCTTTTTTACAGTTAAAATACCAACAAATATAAACAAAGATCTAAAATCCAAAGAACTGACTACCAAACTGTTATCAACATCAAATTAGACAAGCTAAAATATCACTTCTCATTCTGGACTGAAAAAACTTTTCAGATATTTGGCCATATTGACACATAGGTTAATTAACCAAGACAAATGGACTCTGCTAATTTCTCCAACCGTTCCTACCTCTTCCACTTTTCATGGACTTCTTTAGGAAGAATATCCATGCAATTCAACAAGGAAAACTTAGGGGATAGTGACAGCTCTGAGAGATCACTGTGGCAATCATAATCCAGTACTCTACCACTCTGCTACATGCCCACCATAAATGTATATCCAACAATTCCCTTTGATAAGTTCTGGCCAGTTCCAAGGGTAACAGGTACCATGGGTATTCAATTCATTTGTATTCAATTCTCTTCAACGGAGAGGTTTTCTGAACGTTTTAAACCACTTCTTAACATAGATGCTTAAACTCTGGATTTTCTGGGGCTTTCAGATCTTTCATCCAAAGCATTATAATTTTTTCCCTCCTGTTTACTATCAACCTCCAATAGATAAAGATCTTAGGCTGGTATTCCTTGACTTAATTTTTTTACAACTTGTCAATTGGATTCTTATCTCCTCTTTGCTGAAAAGCATTTGCTGAAGACTTTTAATATGTAGATAGTGGAACCAAGGAATCAGCCCATTGCTTAAAGGAGACATGTCTGCAAAGGAGACATGTCTGATATTGTTGGCCCATTAAGT